>NC_056726.1:1489998674-1490096174 GCF_019279795.1 Protopterus annectens | reverse complement strand
CCTTCCTTCTTTCCTTCTCTTTCTTTGCTTCTGTCTTTCTTTCCTTCTCTTTCTTTCTTCTTTCTTTCTTCTTTCTTTCTTTCTTTCTTTCTTTCCTTCCTTCTTTCTTTCTTTCTTTCTTTCTTTCTTCCTTCTTTCTTGCTTTCTTTCTTTCTTTCTTTCCTGCATTCTTTCTTCCTTTCTTTCCTTCTTTCTCTTTCTTTATTTATTTATTTCCTCCTTCTTTCTTTCTCTTTCTTTCCTTCTTTCTTTCTTTCTTTCTTCCTTTCCTTCTTTCTTTTTTCTTTATTTCTTTCCTTCTTTCTTTTTTCTTTCTTTCTTTCCTTCTTTCTTTCTTTCTTTTCTTCCTTCTGTCTTTCCTTCCTTCTGTCTTTCCTTCTTTCCTTCTTTCTTTCCTTCTTTCCTTCTTTCTTTCTTTCTTTGTTTCTTCTTTCTTCTTGCTTTCTTCTGGCTTTCTTTCTTTCTTCCTTCTTTCCTTCTTTCTTTCCTTCTTTCTTTCCTTCTTTCCTTCTGTCTTTCTTTCTTCCTTCCTTCTTTCCTTCTTTCCTTCCTTCTTTCCTTCTGTCTTTCTTTCTTCCTTCCTTCCTTCTTTCCTGTCCTTCCTTCCTTCTTTCTTTCTTTCTTTTTTTCTTTCTTCATTCCTTCTTTCTTTCTTCCTTCCTTCTTTCTTTCCTTCTGCCTTTCTTTCCTTCTTTCCTTCTTTCTTTCCTTTTCTTTCTTTCTTTCTTCCTTCTTTCTTTCTTTTGTTCTTTCCTTCTTTCTTTCTTCTTTCTTTCTTTCTTTCTTTCTTTCTTTCTTCCTTTCTTCTTTCTTTCTTTCTTTGTTCTTTCTTTCCTTCTTTCTTTCTTTCTTTCATGCTTTTCTGTGTCTATATCTGTATTTTAATCTGTCTGTATGTCTGTCTGTCTTTAATTTCCATTATGCATTATCCCATTTAGGTCTGCATGGAAGTCATACCATATTCGTCCAACTGATATTTATAACAAAAAGTTATATTGACAAGACACCATCAGAGGATGCAGTCACTCGCACAATAAAACGACACTTATAGGTAATTTGGATAACTGTTAATTCACATACCTGTGAAAACCACAGGGCTGTGGGATGAAACTGAAGCAGTAGGTGAAAACCCACATGGACACAAAAAGGAGAATGCAGACCCTGTACAGAAGGTACCTATGCAGGAGTCATCCTTGGGAAATCAAACACTCTAAGGGAACAACTGCATCAACTGCATTACAGTGCTACAATGTTCTTGGAAAGATGCATGTTGTACTAGGATTAGTTTAATGTCATTTAAAATTTACAAATAACTAGTCAAAATCTATACTTGTTAACTGATTAAGACTTTGTAAAAACAAATGGCAACTTTCATGCATGACCTAGAAGCCTTTGGCCAGCTGTGGCTTTCACAAAGCAGGGCTGTAGTGAGCACCATCGTTGTATAAAACTGAGTTAACTTTCTTGATTTATTTAAAGTTCATTACATCTAAACATGCACCTGTTTCTGTAGCTTTTTTTGTGATTTTTTTTCTTATGTTCACAATTCTGTCTATGTTTAGTGGATTTCAGAAGCTGAAAAAAACATATGGCTGATTGGATGCAGGGGAAAACCTGCAAGAATTAAGAATTCAGTCAACAGCTGAACTGAGGCATGTTGTGAGTTGACGGTTAAGCTGTCCCAGTCAAAAGTCACTGATTTACCCAAGAAGTAAGGAAGATTATGCAATCTCATGCCAGGAGTAACAGATGAGAGAAGCTTATCTGATAGTGGCATTCTTTTAGGTCTGTTGGCAGTGGTACTAGGTAATAACAGGCAGGATTGGGTAGGTGTGTACGTTATGAGAACTTTGGCTGAGAGACAGGCTATCCCATCTATTTGAAAACATACAGACATTGTATGGCTCAGCTGGCAATACAGACATTGTATGGCTCAGCTGGCAAGACTAACTAATATAAAAAATTGTTAGCCTTAGCCCAGTTACACAGCAGTAACATGTGCAAGAATATTATGTGTTGAGAACAGGTTGTTGACTTAACCATATATGCTGCCTTCACCTCACAAATATGGCCAGGCTATGATCATTTGCATCCTGGAAATAAATAGACGAGAGCACTATCGGAATAACTGGGGTAGGCCATAACCAGTATGAGCAAGCTATTCTCATCAAATGAGAAGTCCTCACAATTTTATTTCTGTTTCTCTCCTCCTGGAGGCACAATATGTATTCTTTCAGTGCATGCTTAATTTCCATTGCAGCTACTGGACTTCTGCTAATCTCCTAATGCTGAAGTAGTAAGCAGTTGATCTCATCTCTGAACTATTGCTTGAGTAACATCTTTACCCTCTCCAAGATGGAGAGAAATCCTGAGAAGACTCAGACAGTCCTTTAGACATATGGTCCATACTTGTTCAACTACTCTAGCTTGCCTTCAGAGATTCTGTCTCAATATGAGGGACCACATGGAAGGTTCATAGGTTCACACTAGGTTAACTGCCCTTGTTGGCCATTTTAAGCCTAGGCAATTACCCCATGTGAGAATCAAACCCCGCACCTTGTTTCTTTAAGGTAAACACCTTAACCATTATGCCAACCTCCCACCTTTCTTCTCTGATGGAATATACCTTCAATAGAGCAGCAGTTAATTCTACACCTGCTGTTTCCAGTACTTTCTGCATTGCAGCAGTCTCATCTGCCTCACATATGCTTTTTATTCTAGGATCTAGAGAGTTACACGTGTGTAAAACCTCTGTATAACTGCATGGTCTACTGTGTGAAAATGTAGCGTACAGACAACTGGCTACAGACTTCTATATTTTAGAAACTGAAGCTATACATTTTGGATGTTTTAATACTGTTGGAGCTCTGGACAGCCTGCTTTTTACTAGGCATACTTTGAAGCTAAAGTGTGCACATCTCATATTCGAATCCAACCAGATGGTTTGGAATCCACAAAGGTATTCACTGTCTATAAAATGTGTGCACTGAAAAAACTAGTCTGTCACAGGACAGAAAAGTGTTTGCATGTGTTTGAGGCTCATAAAAATGCAACATCTGGTTATAAGTGTTTAATTTACATTATGTGATTAGCATGACGCATTGACAACGCTACTGCTAATGAAAGGGAATGATTTTTCTAGCATGAGCACTGCCAGATGGCCTGCTAACTTATCACTTTTTAAATATGATATACAATGCAGAAATGGAGCTCAAAACTGTTACAGATAGCCTATTAAAACTGCATCTTCGCAACAATAAATGTGTAGGAGAATAAAACAACTGCTGTGACTTTTAAAAGGTAGGAACCTTTATTTTTTTGTAATGAAAACTTTTAAGTACTCAATTGAATTTCTACAATTTCACCTTTTTTGTTGTATACTTTTTATCTGACTGTACCACCAGGCTGGTCTGAAAATGGTCCATGTGGATCAATGGTCTATCATGGACAATACAGCAAATAAATAATAAATGAAATAATTTCAAAAACATGCAACTTGATATGTAAGCAATGGTATTGCTGAAAGCTCACATTAAATTCCCTGTAAACCATGTTGTTTTATTACTCTTGCATACTTACAAATAAAGCTACTTGGACAAAACCATCATATTCTTCAAACGTTTTTAAGAACTAAACAAAAACTCTTGAGATTGACAGACATTGATTTTTTACTAAGCAATCTGCTGTTGAGCTAGGTCCTGAAAAATGTGACATTTTAAATGTGTTTTATTGCATCTATGGATTGAGAAGCATATATTAATAATTACTGGATCCTCTACAGCAATGATCATAGTCAGAAATCCACCCATGTTTGTAGTTTGAATTTATACTATATGTAGAGCAGATAGTTTCAAAAAGGCATAAATTGAGAAATGTAAAACTATGAGACTTAAGCTTTCTTGACTTACAGTGTATATGCTTAGCTCTGTGTGTGTGTGTGTGTGTGTGTGTGTGTGTGTGTGTGTGTGTGTGTGTGTGTGTGTGTGTGTGTATGTGTGTGTGTGTGTGTGTGTGTGTGTGTGTGTGTCTGTGTGTGCGTGTATATATATGTATATATATATATATATTTATATATATATATATATATATATATATATATATATATATATATAGACTGATAAATGTGCTGCAGACAATCTACATTTTGCAGCAGAGCTTGTTTTTTTCTCCAGCTCTGCATTCTGAGATGACACAGATTGAGTCACTGTGGACCATCTGAGCATTTATGTTGGAACTTCAAATAAAAGATAGAAAACTTGACACTCAAGGTAAAAAAATGTATTCTACCCATATTTATTTACTGGCATTTGTTTAATGGGAAAGTCTGACTGAGCAGTGCTCTTTTTTCAGTAGAAACCAGGAGAAAAAAAGGTCCATTGTTCAGACATCATGGAACTTCATTTGCATTGTATACTGTCATCCCTAATGTCAGCTGTATCCAATATGCTGATGACTCTACCCTGATCTGCTCGGCCACATCTCCTACAGGCTTATGGTCTACTACCCAGTCCACCTTTAATACTATAGAACACTGGCTCTTTGAACATTGTTTGATACTAAATCCCCAAAAAACTAAAATGCTGTTATTCACACCAACACAAAGTTCTACTGCTTTTACCTTTACCATAAATCCAAATGATGGCACAATAATTTTCCCCGACCCCTCTACAAAACTATTAGGTGTCATTATAGATAATAATCTAAAATTTGACCTACATGTAAACCAATCGATCAAAACCATCAATAAAAAACTAGGTCACTTTACAGAATAAAAGCCTTCCTAACCCCTCCAGCCAAAATTGCCATAGCTCGCTCTCACCTACTTTCAGCACTTCTGTATGCATCCCCCCTACTCTTTAATCTAAACAAAACTGTACTTAACAAACTCTCAACCTGCTATAACCACATTGCCAGGTTTGCCACTGGGCTGCCTTTTAGGACACACAACTGCATCAATCTTAACCATCTTGGGTAGCTTCAACTACCCAGTCTAATCCAATATAACCTACTGATCATGGCTTATAAAATCCTTTATAAGCCGGATAATACTCCTCCACTTAAAAAATCTTATCACCCCCTATAACAATCCATGACTGCTTCGATCATCTAACAGACTACTAACTCAGACAAGCAAAATTAAGAATGCAGCCAGTGATTCCCTCTTTGCAGAGTCTGCAGGTCGAGCTTGGAACTCACTTCCAGCTGATATTACTTTACTCTCCTCCCAAGGCCAATTTAAAACTAGACTCAAACAACATCTGGCATTAAACTGGCTATGCCACTGTATGAAGCCTGGCTAACTCTCATCTAGAATGTGTAAAATCTATTAATCAGCTTACTGTTAAATTTACCCAACTTTCACCAGGGAGCAACTCTAACCTGTGGAACTTGTTTATTTATGTTTGCTCATGTAATCTTTGTCAATATCATATTTGTAACATGTTTTTATTGTTTTTTATTGTTTCTGTTTAGCTTGGAGCTTTTCTCCCCGGGCATTCGTTGAAAATGGACATGCATCCAGTCAGACTATCCCAGTCAACAAATGTAAAATAAATAAATAAATAAATAAACTTTCACTCAGTTTCATTCATGACCAACAGTTCCATTATTCAGACATCCTTGACATCATTTACAAACAGTTTCAATTAAAAATAACAGTTACTTGGGTTGTATAGGAATAGAATTTTTAAGAGAGAGTTAGAGCAGCCCAAAGAAAGAGAGGAGGTGTAAGAAAGGTAAAGGAGATGAGATGACAGAGGATGGGATAATTGTGCATTCAATTTTATTATTTATTTAACATTTGTTTACCAGGAAAGTCTGACTTGGAATGAAGCCAATTTTCAGCAGAGGGCTGGGGAGAAACACTCCAGATGCATGTCTTTTTAACGTGGGAGGAAACCAGAGTACCTGGAGAAAACCCACACAAATGCAGGGAGGACATGCAGACTCCACACAAAAGGCTCTCCAGCTGAGAATCAAACCAGTAAACCTCTTGCTATAAGGTGACAATGCTACCGCTGCACCACTGCACCGTCCAAAGCACCAGAGAGTTATGGCACAAATTCATATGGCTATATTAATACCAGTTTAACCAGGGGTGGTGCAGGTGCAGAGCTATTTACCTATCAGGTGTTACTTCAGTTGACATTTAAAGCCTTTCAGGCTGCAGATGGTCCTTAAGTGGAGTGGGATGGGATCTCAGCTATTAGCAATGCTTTGTGAGTACAGGGAGTATCCTGTGTTGTTAAGTTTAGTTATGGCTGAATGATGGAGTGAAGAGATAGGATTTTTTCATGGCTGTGCAGTAGTTTGAAGGTTGTAATTGTGAGTACAATTGATAATTATTAAGTATGAGCCAGTTTATTTGTTTTAGAGAGAGTCAGTGATGTGAACTGTATTGTTGGATGCTTGTGAATTTCAATACTTTATTGTAGCATTGTTCTAGTTTGGCTGAGAGGAGTTGAGACTGGGCATATAACAGCTGGGGCACTAGAAAAGTGGCTATGTTTTGTCTATTACAGTCAATAAGATAGTGTTTAACTGTACAGAGGCAGCCTAGCTTTTGTTGTATCTTCTTTATGGCTTGCTGAAGATAGAGATCAAATTTTTGGTAGTCGTCTACAATTATCGATCCTATCTTCATCAGTTAAATGAGTAACTAATGGCCTGTAGATCCAAATTCAGCTTATTTAAACAAAGTGCAATTTCCAAAAGTTCATAGACTTGCGCAGCATATCGTCTTTGCTGTTCCCGAGGATCTTGTGAACCTTCAGTGCTTGTTTTCCTCTAATGCCTGTTCAGAGAGGTTACCTGTGGTCAATAACTGCAGCCTTCTGCATGTAAAATAGCCAATTACATTCTGTATGACAAACCAAACAGATCATAAGAAGAGCTTGCAGTCAGTAGGGCCTAGTTGAGCAAATTTGATAAACACTGGCCGGGTCATGTGGAATAAGAGTGATGATTTATTTAACAATGATTAATTTTTCTTCCCTGGACATCATTGAAAGTGAGTTGCATAATTTTTAGAATTTCCCTATCAAGCAAAGTAAACAGGTAAATTAATAGATCATGCCTGCTCAACTTGGTCAACTTCTTTGAGTAAGTCACCAGAGCTGTGGATGAAAGCAAAGTGGTTCATACAGCCGACCTTGATCTGGCCAAGGCATTTGATATCATCCCTCACTCAGGAATCATAGAAAAACTCACTAAGTTAGGCATCAACCCCTATATCACTAGGTGGGTTGCAAACTGGCTCACAGGTAGAACCCATAGTGTGAAAGTAGCTGACTCCAAGTCAGACTGCTGACCAGTCATGAGTGGAGTCCCACAGTGTTCGGTCCTGTGTCCTCTCCTGTTTGGTATCTACTTCTCTGAAGTCCAGGCCAACACAAAGGGACTCTGGCTGACAAAGTTTGCAGATGATTGCAAGTTGGGAACTATTATTAACTCCCCGAGTGATGCTGACATCCTACAGAAAGGCCTCACTGAGACCAAGGACTGGTGTCAGAACCATGGCCTTAAGCTCAATGGCAAAAAATGTGTCATCATCGTCTTTGGGAAAAACCCAGTTCCCATGAATTACCACATCAATGGTAGTCCACTGAACACAGAAGATGTTATAAGAGATCTGGGAACACAGGTTCACGGCAACCTCTCTTTTGACCACCACATCGCCACTGTGGTCAGAAAGTCCTTCTATGTGGCAAATCTCATTACTAAGGGTTTTGCATCCAGGATGAAAGAGGTCATTGTCTCCCTATACTCTTCCCTCATTAGGCCAATCATCGAGTACAATGCCCCATTTGACATGTACCTCACTAGACACCTGCAACAACTGGAGAGGCCACAAAAGTACCTCACAAAGAGGATCCTAGGCCTTAAAAAACTTTTCCTATATTGACAGATTAAAAAAATTCCAACTGTTCTCTGTCTTATTTCACCTACTTAGAGGCAATCTCTGCTTGACTTACAAAGCCATGTCTGACCCAGCTCTGTTAGAAATACTACATCTAAAGAAATCCCAATTTCTCTGCACCACATGCTCCAGAGACCTCAATCCTCATTATCGCAATCAACAGAACATGCTGGAGGGACAGGTTCATAACTCAGAGACTGCCCATGCTATGGAATAGACTTCCCATACATGTCAAGCACAGCACCTCACTGGCCCTCTTCAAGAGAAATCTTGATGAGTGGATGGGAAATAGAAAATTCACCCCAATGATCACTCCAGTGGCTTTACTAGACAGAGGCACTGGGAAATAAGGTTGGGTGGCATGATGCTAGGGTAATCCTATGGGCTAGGCTTGTAAAGGCTCCAGGGCCATTAGCCTAGTACACACCTATGAACCTATAAACCTATAAATACTATAAAAATTGTTTATTTCTAAATGCTCTATTACAAGCATATTTTATCCCACTCAAAATTAGCTAGCCATTTTATAGGCAAAGTATTTAGAGATGTGTATTCGACTTAGAGGTAAAAGTAAGTCATGTGTCAAACTTATTTTCTTAAAATATGTAAGAATGTTTGTCTTGCCCTTAAAAGTGGTGTTCTGCATTGCTAACTGCATTTCCTGGTTCAGAAATATATTTTAATCTGTTAAAGGAGTACTTGCAAAAATCAATAAACAGAGTTGTACTTCCTGTTTTTAATGCCTTCATATAACGGCGCCATTAAAATCAAGCAGAAAGTAAGGAAATGTGGGGAAGTGTTGAGTCAGCTGATCCAAATGCAATCTGTGCTCTAGTAGGAAATAAATAAGGAGCTACTTTTATGAAGCTGCTATGTGTACTACCCCATCACCTTCAGAGCGTGAAGCAGAATTAAACATTCAGTGCTGAACATTTTCAAAAGGACTGTCCCACCAAAGCTACTGACTGATTTTGCCTGTGTGTGCTTTCTGTATATAAATACCTGCATCTTTAAAAAGGCTTGATATATTTATATGCAAATTTCTGGACCAATTTTCAATGTAATCGTCTAGAAAGCATTTTAGATTGTGATCCTAACCTCAAAGGCAACGGGGCATTTCGATCTTGAATATTAATAATAACATTAGTTTTAAAGTCATTTGTATATCATAACATATATCTTATGTAGGAGGGCCAGTTTGAAGGATATTGGAGACTGTAAAGTGGTGATCGTGGAAAGTGTAGTTAGGCAGCATAGGATGGTGGTTTGTAGGATGACGTTGCTGATCAAGAAGAGGAGGAGGAGTGTGAGGGCAGCACCAAGGATCAAATGGTGGAAATTGAAAAAGGGTACTTGTGAGGTGGAGTTCAGGGATGAGTTAAGACAGGCACTGGGTGGCAGTGAAGAGTTACCAAATAGCTGGGTAACTACAGCAGAGCTAGTAAGGGAGACAGCTAGAAAGGTGCTTGGTATGACATCTGGACAGAGAAAGGATGACAAGGAGACATGGTGGTTGAATGAGGAAGTACAGAAGAGTATACAGAGAAAGATGTTGGCAAAGAAGAAGTGGGATTGTCAGAGAGATGAAGAAAGTAGACAGGAGTATAAGGAGATGAGGTGCATGGCAAAGAGAGACATGGTGAAGGCTAAGGATAAGGCATATGAAGAGTTGTATGAAAGGTTGGACAGTAAGGAGGGAGAAAAGGACCTGTACCGATTGGCTAGACAGAGGGACCGAGCTAGGAAAGATGTGCAGCAGGTAAAGGTGATAAAGGATAATGAGGGAAACATACTCACAAGCGAGGAGAGTGTGTTGAGGAGATGGAAAGAGTACTTTGAGGGGTTGATGAATGAAGAGAATGAAAGGGAGAGAAGATTGGATAATGTGGGGATAGCGAATCATGAAGTACAATGGATTAGCAAGGAGGAAGTAAGTATAGTTATGAAGAGGATGAAGAATGGAAAGGCTGTTGGTCCAGATGACATACCTGTAGAAGCATGGAGGTGTTTAGGTGAAATGGCAGTGGAGTTTTTAACCAGATTGTTTAATGAAATCTTGGAAAGTGAGAGGATGCCTGAGGAATGGAGAAAAAGTGTTTTGGTACTGATTTTTAAGAATAAGGGTGATGTGCAGAGCTGTAGTAACTACAGAGGGATTAAACTGATCAGTCACAGCATGAAGTTATGGGAAAGAGTAGTGGAAGCTAGGTTAAGAAGGGGCGTGATGATTAGTGATCAGCAGTATGGTTTCATGCTGGGAAAGAGCACTATAGATGCGATGTTTTCTCTGAGAGTGTTGATGGAGAAGTACAGAGAAGGTCAGAAGGAGTTGCATTGTGTTTTTGTAGACTTAGAGAAAGCATATGACAGGGTGCCTAGAGAGGAGTTGTGGTATTGTATGAGGAAGTCAGGAGTGTCAGAGAAGTATATTAGAGTGGTACAGGATATGTACGAGAGTATCGGGACAGCGGTGAGGTCTGCAGTGGGAGTGATGGGTGCGTTTAAGGTGGAGGTGGGGTTACATCAAGGATCAGTTCTGAGCCCTTTCTTATTTGCAATGGTGATGGACAGGTTGACAGACGAGATCAGACAGGAGTCCCCGTGGACTATGATGTTTGCAGATGACATTGTGATCTGTTGTGAGAGTAGGGAACAGGTGGAGGAGACCCTGGAGAGATGGAGATATGCTCTAGAGAGAAGAGGAATGAAGGTCAGCAGGAATAAGACAGAGTATATGTGTGTGAATGAGAGGGAGGATAGAGGAATGGTGAGGATGCAAGGAGTAGAGGTGGCGAAGGTGGATGAGTTTAAATACTTGGGGTCAATAGTTAAGAGTAACGGTGAGTGTGGAAGAGAGGTGAAGAAGAGAGTACAGGCAGGATGGAGTGGGTGGAGAAGAGTGTCAGGAGTGATTTGTGACAGATGAGTACCAGTAAGAATGAAAGGGAAGGTCTACAAGAGGGTAGTGAGTCCAGCTATGTTATATGGGTTGGAGACAGTGGCATTGAAAAAAGGCAGGAGTTTGAGCTGGATGTGGCAGAGTTAAAGATGTTAGATTTGCACTGGGTGTGATGAGGGTGGACAGGATTAGGAATAAGTATATTACAGGGTCAGCCCAGTTTGGAAGGTTTGGAGACAAAGCCAGAGAGGCAAGATTACATTGGTTTGGACATGTGCTGAGGAGGGATGCTGAGTATATTGGGAAAAAGATGCTAAGGATGAAGCTACCAGGTAACAGGAAAAGATGAAGGCTTAAGATAAGGTTTATGGATGTAGTGAGAGAGGACATGCATGTGGTTGGTGTGACAGAGCAAGATGCAAAGGACAGGAAGAAATGGAAACAGATGATCCACTGTGGCAACCTCTAGCAGGAACAACCGAAAGAAAATGATGAACATAAAAAATAAAAATAAGGCATCAATTGCATATAAAAATATTTGTTCCCTGTTGCCTAAAGTCACTAAATGCTGTATGTTTGTTTTTGATATTTTTTTTCTATGTGTCAGTCTTAAAACAAGTTATCGTTATGGTTTTATTATAAACTGCTCCATAAATGCTACAGTTTGTCCGTTTCTGGTGGCCATCTATATGAATGACAATATATTGTTTCAGTATAATATAACATTTTCAGCCTTATATAACTCACTGTGTTAATGAGTAGCATTAAAAGCAAGTGAATGACTGCATTTTGTTATAGCATTTTAAACAAACGTTAACTTTTCACAGAAGGATTTGTAGTTGTGCTTTCATAAGAACACACTGTAATGGTAATATATATATATATATATTTTTTTTTTTTTTCAGGTTGACAAATTTTATATATCTATATCTATATCTATCTATATATATATATATATATATATATATATATATATATATATACACACACATATATATATAATTTGTCTTCCTGAGAGAAATGGCACATGTATATGTTTGTTGTGAGCCAAATGACAAAGAAAAGAGCACACAAAGGCCATTGCCTGTAAGACTACTGGTGTTTGGTGTTGACTAGGAATAAAGGTTCATGCCTGAAACCATTTGAAATTTTTTGCTAGATAGCACAGGTAAGTATGTTATGATACTTTCCTACAGCATACACTTTAGTTGATGTTTTCAGCTATAAGGACACATACAGATAAATGTTGGCTCTAATGCAATAATAAATTAGGGTGTTATATTCCTGACAGTAGTTCAACTTGCAAAAGGTAAAACAAAATTTGCTTGTGAGGTGACATGGATATGGTCCAACAAAATCCAAAACAAAATTCATTAACTTGGAAAATGCTGACAAGTCATGAGTTCAAAGGTACCCACCAAGCTATTGACATATAAAGATCTTTAGAAGATTAGTCATACATTTCCTGGAACTTTTTAGCTCTTGTATTTTAAGTACAAACAACTCGGACATAAGCAGAACATTTACAGTTGACCCTATCCATGAGGGGCAAGCGTGCTAACTAAGGGTGACTTTAGAGTTACCCATCCATTCATCCAGATTACATTTTGTTTAATGTAAGCACTTTGTAAAACATGGAGAGCGAGACAATTCTAAAGAAGTGGTGCTCTCTGATATATATCTATCCCAACATGCTCTCTTTCTGTTGCAAAAGTGGTTTTGATCTATTAAGCAGGTGTTTATATCCATTGGACTTGTGACTGAATAGTAGCGCTGACAGGATAGGGTATACTGGGTCTCTGTATGTGAGGAAGAGATTGCCATTCAGTAGCCTGTATGACACCAAGAAGAAGGACAAGGCTTTGCAATGACCACATAGTTTTTATGATTTACACCCTTGATTTTCTTAGTAAGAAAGCATTGTGGTAATTCAAGTTGTATCAGATGTTTGAACAGGAGCATACTTTATTGGGCATTATACTTGGCGATTGACCTGATGAGTGCAGAATGATCACATCCCTGGACTTGGATGCCATGCCCTTAGGGATAAGCTGTGCATCAAAAATGATTGTCTTACAATAGTGGATACAAAGTCACCGAAGGATAGTTCATTGACTACATAGGTTCCCAGGTCCCTAACTAATGGAATGATTTTCAGGGGTGTGTTGTCAATGAGAGAGCTACAAGGGACTACTTGCTAGCCAAAGGATACTGTTATACATTTCTTGGCATTTAGTTTTAGTCCATGGTTTTAACACCAGATATTGGTTTGGGAAAGTTCTTTTTGTTGTTATATAATACTTCCCAACAGGAAACCAACTACAATGTAGAATTTCAGCCTTGTACCAATACATTTATTATTTTCAAGTAATATGTATTTGCCCATGTAAGAAAGAGGACATAGGACAAATTTTTTTAGAAATTAATTTAAAAACATTTGTAGTAAGGATTATGTGAAATTATAATAAAATTGCAACACTTGGAGAGTTAAATCATAGGTACATTTTGCCATGTTCATATAAATTGCCATATTCACATATATGTAGTGAATGTCGTAAATGCCAACATCTATTTTGTTTATACACTTTGGTCAGTAGAAGAGATTGATTGGCAGGCATGCTCTAGATCGACTTTCGCCAGAAGTTGAGGAATATGCTGTTTCCCCAGGGATTGTGCAATCTTGTAATTGGAATAAATAAGTAGTAGAAGGTGGGTGGGAGTAAAATCCACCTGCAAGAAAGTTCCTGTTCAGTTTGTATGCTCCAAGGTTAATCCTCAGAGAATGCACAGTCAGCTGATTTTAATGTGGCAGCATTTTGGCCATTCACTGTAAAATACTAGCTCCATATATATGTGTGTGTACATATTGCGAATGTGCATAGAAGTCAAAATATTGCTGCGAAAATTTGATGTAAATATGTTGAAAAACAAATAAAAAGCAAACACAATGGTCAAAAAAAAGGAAACCAAATAATTTATTTTTCTGATTGCTAAACTCTAATCGTAGTGATCACTTCATGGATTTTTGTAAATAATTGAGTAGTGTTAAGGTCAGAGGTAAGGGGTGAGTTATGGTTAGAATGCATGAGTAAGGTAGATGGTGGGGTGGGTGCATGGGGGGGCTTCCGTGTCTGACTTACTAGGACAGTAATGTCAATCTTATGACTCTGTACCAACAATAAGATAACTAAAAGTACAGTATTGGTGGATTGTGGCTAGGAAGGAAGTGAAAGTATTACTAGATTCTAGAAACATTGCCACTATTAAGTTTATAACTTATAACAATTGGCTTAAGTACTGGTGTCATTCAAAGGGGATCCAATGCCTGTCAGCTTGGGATGATATGCTCGACAAGCCACGATGCTTCGCTATGGACGGCTTGCACCTGTCACCCCTGGGCTTTCAGATATTGGCAAAGGCTCTTGCTACCCCCATAGTGCCTTTTTTAGGCAAGGCTCAAAAGACAAACCCACCTCCATAGGTATCACAAGGGATAAGAAACTAAGAGTAATGCTACTCAATGCCAGAAGTCTAAACCTCAAGATGCACGCACTCGAAACACTCCTTAGCATGGAGAACATCGATATCTGTGCAGTAACAGAAACCTGGTTCAGGGCTCCCGAGAGCACCCCAGCACTACCAGGTTATACCTCATATCATGCTTTTCGGCCCCAAAACTTGGACCGAACCACAAAAGGAGGGGGAGTATCGATATTCATCAAAGATACTCACACCTCCAGGTTGGTGGCAAAGCACGAAGCATCAGAGACTATCCATGTGCAACTAACAGTGGGTAAAACTGCCTTCCAGTTTATAGCCTGCTACAGACCACCCTCCCAAACCCAGGAACCCCACTCGGCTTTCCTGAGAACACTGGAAAATATGAAGGTCTCTCCAAACACCATTATATTGGGCGACTTCAACTACCCAAACATAGACTGGGAGCATTACTCTAGCTCCAACACCCTAGCCCAAAGGTTCCTAGAATTTATAAACTCAAATGCTATTGAACAACTTGTTACCACTCCCAAAAGAGGGGAAAACATACTGGACCTGATCATCACCAACATGGGGACTCTATGCTTCAGACCAGAAGTGTATCCCTCACTGGTAAGATCAGACCATAAACTAATCTCACTGGATATTCACATCCCGACCCCACCCCCTGCCCAGAAAACCACAGTGAAAAACTTCTCTAAATCAAATTTCACACTCCTCAAAACCGAGGTGGAATCCTTCAAAGCCCCCGGGCCTGTGGAAAATATGGCCCAGACCGCAGAATCCTTTATAAATGCATTCTATGAACACCTTCAGGAATGCATGGATCATGCGATCCCAAATAAAACCAAGACCCAATCCTCCAAAGGCAGATGTCCTGTCTGGTGGACCCCAGCCATAAACAAACTATACAATAGAAGGAGGAAGCTACTAAATGATAGAGCAAAATCCCAAAAAGGGAAGGCATCACTGATCAGTATTAGCAAAAAACTACAGGCACTCATAAAATTGTCTAAGGCCAGCTTCGAGAGAAAAATTGCACAGGACACTAAGGATAATCACAAGGCTTTCTTTAGTTATGTTAGGAACCTGGGTGGTAATTCCCAGATATGCTCAGAATTAGTCCAAAATGACAAAAAATACACTGAACCCACAGACATTGCCAACATCCTAGCTGACAGGTTCAGCGCAAACTTCTCCCCCCCCCTCCCCACTAAAAGGGCAAATATCTATCCCAGCAGAGTGCTGCTCCCCTGACATTTCAGATGCTCAGGCAAGAGCCGCCCTCTCCAAAGCAAAAAACACAGCATCAATGGGACCAGACGGTGTCGTGGGCTGCGTCCTACATGAACTCCAAGAAGAGCTAAACCCAAACATAAAACTACTGTTCAATCTCAGCCTTACTACAGGATATGTGCCCAAAGAGTGGCGTACAGCAACAGTGGTCCCTCTCCATAAAGGTGGTGCCTCAACGGATCCTGGAAACTATCGCCCCATAAGCCTGACTAGCTTGAACTGCAAAGCTATGGAAAGGATCATCATGGACCTCATAAATAAAGATATTGGGGACCTACAGACACTGGATCCTACCCAGTTTGGCTTTGTTAAGGGCAGATCCTGCCTCTTAAACCTGGTTGATTTCTTTGAAACAGTCACCAAGGCTATTGATGAGGGGAAGGTGGTCCACACAGCCTACCTGGACCTCGTAAAAGCCTTCGATACAATACCCCACTCGGGCATTATAGATAAGCTCACCAGCTTAAATATAACTGCCTATGTCACTAGATGGATTGCAAACTGGCTCAAGGACAGAACCCACATGGTTAGAATTGCTGGAGCCATGTTAGACTCCAAACCAGTTACAAGTGGTGTCCCACAAGGCTCAGTCCTGGGACCTCTCTTGTTCAGTATATATTTCTTGGAGGTACAGGCCAACACGGAAGGACTGTGGCTGACCAAGTTCACAGATGACTGCAAACTGGGCACCATAATCGACTCTCCAGCCGACACAAGCATCCTCCAAAAGGGCCTCATAGAAACAGACAACTGGTGCCAGAGCCATGGCCTCAAGCTAAATGCCAAAAGTGTATAGTCATCCCCTTTGGCAGAAACAAAGTGCCCACAAATTACCACATAGGGGGTAATCCATTAAGTACAGAAGAAGTAATTAGGGACCTGGGGACCCAGGTTGATAGCAATCTCTCATTTGACAACCACGTGGCCAAAGTGGTTAGAAAAACATTTCATATAGCCCACCTAATCATGAAGGGATTCACATCTAGATCAGGGAGGTCATCGTGCCTCTTTACTCATCCCTCATCAGGCCCATAATTGAGTACAATGCCCCTTTTGGGATGTACCTTACCAGACACCTGCAGCAACTGGAAAGACCCCAAAAGTACCTCACCAAGAGGATCAAAGGGCTCAAACAGATGCCATATGCTGCCCGGTTAAAGAAACTCCAGCTCTACTCAGTGGCATACCGCCTGTTCAGAGGCAATCTGTGCCTGACGTATAAAGCCATGTCCAACCCGGAATTAATGGACATGCTGCACCTCAAAAAATCCAAATCCCATCGAGCTACGTGCTCGAGAGACTTGAACCTCAGCACTGAAATAAATAGGACATGCTGGAGGGACAGATTCATAACCCAGAGGCTCCCTTCACTCTGGAATAAAATCCCATTCCAGGTTAGGCAGAGTCCCTCATTGACTCTCTTCAAGAGGAATCTTGATGAGTGGATGGGAGATCGTAGGTTTACCCCGGGTATCACTTCTGTGTCACCTTTAGACAGAGGCACAGTATACTAACCTCGAAAAAGGGCATAGCAAAATAAATTTAAAATGGGTGGCGAAAGCCAAACACATTCTGGCTAGGCTTATAAATGCCCTAGGGCAAATAGCCTAGTATGAACCTATGAACCTATGTACCTATAAACCTATAACCATAATTTGGGAGGACTCAGATGGACAAAACTAAAGGTAGCTCAATTTCTATTACCTAGTATAATGAAAGGCATTGGGAACTTATGTATAACATACACAGAATGCCAAAAGAATATTCCATACCATTGATTCAGAAATTCGCTAATATGTATGCCTATTATTGAGGTTCCATTTGATCATAAAGCCGTGGCTCTTGTAGATCCATTACTAAGGTCTCTTAGTGGCTACCCATATTTTATAGTGGTTTTCACTATGCTATGAAGTTTCCTGAAGCAGTGCCAATGAGAAAAGACAATGCTAAGTGAGAAGTTATGTTTGTCCTGGACGGAGATAAAATAAAGAAATATTCCCAGACCATGAACCTCCATTTAAGTCAAGTGTAATGCAATAGCTTTGCTATTGTTTTAAAGAAAAAAAAATAAGAACATCAATATACCACCCTCATCTGATGGACCAGTAGAGTGCCTCAATGATACTCTAAAGTCTTTGCTTAAGAAGACCATGGAGTACTGTGATGTCCCCTCTCTGGGCCAGTAATCAAGGAACCTGAATCCTCACCACTTACACTATAAAGGGATGTTAACCTGGAACAAAATTAGATACACACAGTATTTCCAGATGCAGCTGTCTGCATCAAGCACAATTTCCTTAAGAGCATACAGGGAACACACTCATTCTAAGGTCTGGATTTCTCTCTCTTTCTCCAGGGCCGCATGAGACTCTCTACTGGCACAGCTGTAGACTTGAGCCCTCAGCCGAGTGTCCAAGTCAAGTCCTCCAACATCTCTGTGAAACCAGTGCTTTGAGTTCCTGCTACAATCAGTTGATGCACATTTTCTTGGAGATTTTATTTGCAGACACACACACACACACACACACACACACACACACACAAACCTGGGAAAGGCTGGCACAGATTTACTAGCTTTGCCCCTTCTGCCCAGACTATAAGGTAGTTACACCACCACCAGGCTTTCAAAACCAACTACTCTAAGGCTCTTACAAGGATACCCAGTTATACTGAGTGAAATTAATATTAATACCAATGATATTGTTTGACCAATGCAGGAAGGCTTTCTGGAGTGGCCACAGAGTCACCAAATAGATATGAGTACTCTCAAAGGTTAACATTTTCTCTAAAGGACCAGCCACAATGAAATGTTTAAATATATTTAATAATAAATAATAAAAGAAGAATAAAATACTAAATATCTATTTACCATAAACACCAAATTTTCACTCACATGAAATATTAAAATAACACAGATGAATAGATTCACACAGATACAGAAAAACAGTACTTAACTAATTTTACTATATTTTCCTGACTGATCTAAAGACTTACTATTCCCTGGTCACTTATGAGAGCAAGGCAAGATGAAGCAGGTGAGGGGTCCTTCTTTGTTAGGTTCCAAAAACAGACTTCCCTGAGACTTCAGTCTCATCTGGTATTAAAACATAATTTATGCTCTGGATTACAGAATGTCACCACAGATATCTGGTCATCAGACTTCTGGTTTCCATACTACCCCCTTTCCTAGCAACTGACCCCAAATCTGGCACATACGTGTCAATAATACACACACATAGAGCTTTGCTAAGATCTGATGCAGCTTCTGGAAGTCAAAAAACAATAAAACACTTCCACTTTTCCTACAAGAGCTAATAAATCATTATTTGGCACAACTATTTCATCTCTGGCTGCAATCAGAACTGTAAGATACAATCTTGATGAGCTAAATTAAGTAATTTAATTTCATACTGTTTTTCAGAGTTAGTGGGAGCTGAGTTTAACCCCTTCTCTTCCAGTATCCTAAGTTGCATTAATTTCAATAGTTACAATACAGTCCGACATATAATTGCATTTCTTTTTCTGTCCATCAGGACACACTGTAGTACATTTTAACACAAGCAGCTTTACAAATACATTTTTCAATACAGCCTGTACAAATAAGTTTGATATACAAATAACATATAATTCTTTACAAAATTCCAGCAAGCCACACTGGCATACATTACACATCCAGTGTTCTCCTTCTCCTGGCATAGCTGACAATACCTCACATCATCATAAGTACAATGTTAAAAAACTGGGATCAGTTACTTCCCTGTCTCCTGCTTGCTGTAAGAGAGGTGTCTAAACTTCAACAGGGTTTAACCAATTTATGGAAGGCAACCAAAAGGCTTGCCCTCTATTTTCGTCTTAAAAAGTAAAATGTAGGCATTAAAAAAAACATTTAAAACTGCCTTAGCATATCGCCCAGCCTTGCAAGGTAGGATAGAAATTGTTATGCCAATAGTTAAACATATGCAAAAGACATGATAAATGCAACTGATTATTTATTTTTATTTTTATTTTTATTTTACATTTGTTGACCGGGATAGTACGACTGATGCATGTCCATTTTCAGCGGAGGCCTGGGGAGAAAAGCTCCAAGGGTAAGCAGATACAGCATTACATAATACCAGCATTACATATTACAAACAGACTATTTACAGAGATTACATAAGTAAGCAAGTTAAATAAGTTCCACAGGTTAGAGTTAATCCCGAGCGTAAGTCAGGATTAAATTAAATTACACAGTAAGCTGGTTAACAGATTTTTACACATTCTAGAGAGAGTTAGCCAGGCATCATACAGTGACATAGCCAGTTAAGTGACAAATGTTGTTTAAGTCTAGTTTTAAATTGACCTAAGGTGGAAAGTAAGGTAATATCAGCTGGAAGAAAGTTCCAGGATCTACTTACAGAGTTTGAAAAGAGAGAGTCACCGGCTGTGTTATTAATTTTGCTACTCTGAATTAGTAGTTTGTTAGAGGATCAAAGCAGTCTAGGATTGTTATAGGGGGTGATAATATTTTTAAGTGCAGCAGTATTGTCCAGATTATAGAGAATTTTACAGGCCATAATCAGTTGGTTATACTGGATTAGGCTGGGTAGTTCAAGCCACCCAAGCTGATTTAGATTGATGCAATGATGTGTCCTAAATGGCAGCCCAGTGGCAAACCTGGCAATGTGGTTGTAGCAAATTGAGAGTTTGTTAAGGACAGTCTTGTTTAAATTCGATAGCAGAGGGGATGCATACAGAAGGGCTGAAAGAAGGTGAGAGCGAGCTATGGCAATTTTAGCTGGAGGGGTTAGGAAGGCTTTTATTCTGTAAAGTGACCCTAGTTTTTTATTGATGGTTTTGATAGTTTGGATACCATGTAGGTCGAATTTTAGATTATTATCTATGATGACACCTAATAGTTTTGTAGAGGGGTCAGGGGAGATTATTGTGCCATCATTTGAATTTATGGTAAAGGTGAAAGCGGTAGATCTATGTGTTGGTGAAAATAACAACATTTTAGTTTTTTGGGATTTAGGATCAGACGACATTCAGAAAGCCAGTCTTCTATTGCATTAAAGGTGGTCTGGGTAGCTGACCATAACTCTACTGGAGATGTGGCTGAGCAAATCAGAGTAGAGTCATCAGCATATTGGATACAGCTGACTTTTGGGGTGACAGTATAAAGGTCGTTAATGAAGATGGAGAACAGTAAGGGCCCTAGTATAGAGCCTTGTGGTACTCCAAGGGTGTTAGGTAGAAGGTTAGAGAGTTTGTTCTGCCAGAGGACAGCCTGCTGCCGACCATTCAGGTAGGATTGAAACCATTGAAGGGCTCTAGTATCTAGACAGAATGTTTGCAGGGTGCAGATTAAAAGTTGGTGATCAACCATATTGAATGCCTTGGAAAGATCCAAGAAGCGGGCTGAGGATATATAATTATTGTTGCGATTATGGTTTATGGTGTTGGTAAAGGCTGGGAGGGCTGAAGTAGTGCTGTGATGAGGACGGAAGCCATGCTGAGTATCTGCCATAAGGTGATTCTGGATTAGGTGGTGCATGAGTTGTCTATGAATACATTTTTCCATAATCTTTGCAAGTGGAGAGAGTATAGCTATTGGCCTATAATTGGAGAATTCAGTAGAGCTGCTTCCTTTGTGAAGTGGGATTACATAGGATATTTTCCAGATGGTGGGAATTTTCGCTTCTACTATGGTTCGATTGATTAGTATTGAGACGGGGTAAGCAATAACATCAGCTGCTTTTTGTAGGTACTTGGTAGGGAGTTGATCAGCAGAAAGTGTAGTGGGTTTTAATTTTTTGATCAAGGTACGGATAAGTGAAGTGGCGAATGGTTGGAAACTGAATGCAAGTAGGTATCTAGGGGTGCTACTTTCAGGACCAGGGGAGCTAGGAGGTAGTTGGTTAGCTAGGGCTTGAATTGTCTCAGTAAAGAATCCGTTAAAACTGTGATAAACATCTTCAGGGGTTTTATCAATAGTAGCAGCAGGGACTGGGGTTGAAGTTTGTCCAGGATGTAGTAGATTTAAACCTGCCCAAAACTTCTGAGGGTTATTTTGATTTACTGTCTCTAAATTACAGTAGTATTGTTTTTTGTCTTGTAAAATGTATTTTTTAGTTTCGTTCCTGGATTGCCTGTATTTAATGTGATCTTGGGGGTCTTTAGAAGAATGTCGTAAAGCCCATGCTTTGTTTCTAAGGGTAATTTTGAGTTTAGACTCTTTAGAAAGCCATGGCGCAGTGTTTGCCTTTGTTCTCTTTGAACGAACAGGTGCATGCAAATCAAGGATCTCAAGGAATCTGTTGTTAAAGTATGCTACTGCTTCCTCTAAGGGGAGGTGTTTTAGAATAGACCAATTACACAAGTTTAGTTCTTGTTGGAATTTGGTAGGGTCAAAGTTTATATTGTTTCTAACCTTTCTGAGTAAGGGTTGTTTGGAATTGATGGCTTTGTGCTTAATTACATATGTGAGAAGGTGATCGCTTAGGCCATCAGGGAGGGTACCAGAGGTGTACAGTTGGGGGTGACTATTTATGAGTACCCAGTCAAGTATGCTTTCTTTTTGGTTGGGTTTACCTATCCTGGTAGGGGTGGATATGATTTGTGTAAATGCATGCAGGTTAATATGAGTGGTTGGGGATTCTGAGGAACAGGTGCCCCAGTCTATGTTAAAGTCTCCAAGTAGTAGGGTTTCTTGGGGGTAGTGACATGATAGCCAGTGCAGGATATCTTCAAGTGTAGATATATTGTTACCTGGGGGTATGTACATACAGATGATATTAATGCATTTATTTTTATTAAGTTGCAATTTGGTGGCAAGAAACTCCGAGTTATTAATCTGAGGTGGTTGTATTACATCTATGGTGACATTCAACTCAGATTTATAGAGTACAGCTACCCCACCCCCCTTCCTCAAAGCACGATCCAGCCTGTGTATGTTGTGCCCAGGTGGTAACACTTCGTTGTCTGTAGTGTTAGGTTTTAACAAGGTTTCAGATAAACAGAGAATCTCAGGGGAGTGGACATCCAGAAGTGCATACAATTCATGTACCTTATTATTAACGCTTTTAATATTGAGATGACAGGCTAGGAGAGAGTTAGTTATGTACAACAAGAACACTAAACTCAAGCAGTTTAAAACAGGGGGTTAAGTGCTCTTCATCCCCTCTTCTGAAAGTAAATTCTGAGTAAGGAGGCAGGTACTATTTCAGGTAATAGAAAAAATGAATGCACTATAAAATAAGACACTGAAAAGAGACAAACACAGATATCTCACATAAATGAAGTAAAAGCATGTAGGGAAGCTGAAGTTTTTGTAGTCATTCTGAAAGGTGAGATCGAATTCCCTGGTACCATGTTATTGGTATCTATGCTGTTCAAATATATGAAACAGTCTAAAGCCCAGAAACAAGATGTGAAATAGTTCTTAATAAGAAATAAAGTTTTTTTCTGAACAATTTAATTTAGTATCATACCGAAACAATGCAAGGAACAGTAAGCTTAAAAACATGTAGGATTCAAGAGTCAAAAAGGTTCAAAAGGAGGACAATTGATGGGGAACTGAGAAGGAAACTAAAACTGGGAGTTGTTCATCAGCCTCAGCATGAATAGAACAGTCACATTATCTTGGCCTCTAGTCTGGTGTTTGAGGTGAATTCTAGAATTTGAATGAGATATTAAATTGTGATGAGTGATGCCATAATGGTTAAGGCCTTTGCCTTTCATACTCAAGGTGCAAGGTTGGAGCCTGACCTCCAGCTAATACCTGTTTAGAGTCTGCATGTTCTCTCTGTGTCTCTGTGGGGTTCCTCCTACCTCTGAAAAACATGCTGAGTGTTTCCATCTCAAACACACCAATGAATGGAGCTGTGAGCAACAGCACAGACTCTACATGGTGCCCTATGGAAGAAGCATTGTATAGACCAACCACTTTCGGCATCTACTATGGTGCACAGTATCCTCAAGATAAGAGAAAATAGATCACAGACTGCATGCCATGGCAGGACTAGCCACTCAATGGTGTAAAATATGGTTCTAAGTGATTCAGTCATGCTGTCTAATTTGGGCTGAGGATCCAAACTACATGACGGACCCGTGTTATACTGGGAGGGGTGTATGTGCCATATTGGCCAATGTGTGCCTGTCATAAAGCATAGCAGTCCTGGGTCAATAAGCTACTGGCTGGCCTTGCTGGCTGGTGTCTGTTTGTGGGTTATTTGGCAATAGGTCTTGAGTGTAAAGCTGAATGTAATTTAATGTAGGTTCATTGACACAGCTTGGAAGTGGATTACATGACGATATGGCTGTGTGCCCAAAAGAAAAGATGGAAGGGCAGTGCAGCAAAGTGGCTTGGGATACAGAATCTACTACTCAGGAGGAACTTCTCAGGAGGAGGATAGGCTAGAAATGATGTGGGAACTGTGGTGAGAAAGAGGCTTCAGAAGACATTGAGATATCATCAGAATTAGTCAGACTCCAGTGTAATGATAGGGCAGTATTTATAATCTCAGTCTATGCACCAGCAAGTTGTGAGAGTGAAGAAAAGAGTGTATTCACAATATACTAGATAAAGTAGACCAAAATAAATTGGTGTAGATAATGGGTGGGACAGACAGAACAGGATATATGCCTGGGTCTGCATGGGTGGGGCAATGTAGAATCAATGACTGCAAAGTCTTCTCCAGTGATCAACATCATAAACCTGGTTGCCACAATCAGCTGCAAGCAAAATAGTCAGAGAAGGCTCTAAGTTCAACAGAGACCAGGCTGAAGACCTGGAAGTTGACTGGAGAAAAAGTACAAAGTTTCAAGGAATTACCAGGGCTCTCACACCCCAGAAGAGATAGCAGCACCTCAAAACAGCATGTGTGAGGACTACAGAACAGATATATGGCCAAGCCAGGTATGGAAATAGTCCATAAGGTGGTGGAATGCAGAAGTCCAGGAAGTCATCAAATGAAAGAGGGAGTGTGGGAAAAAGTGGGATATATTAAAGATCAACCAGGCCATATACTGATTGGCTAAGAACAGAGATGCGATACCAAACACCAGGGCATCAGGGGCACTCTATCAGCTTCTGGAAAGTAACTCATTAGTACTCTCTATGAGGTTGCAAGGCAAAGACAGAAAGATAAAGAAGATAGTCAGAGAATCATAAAGGATGCCAACAACAACCTGCTCACCATCAAGATGGAAGGAGTATTTCCAGTAGCTTCTGAATGAAGAATACCCCACAGAAGCTGTACTGCACCAGAAACAGAGGAGCCCACCCTAGAAGTAAGAATGGCACTAAGGAAAATGAAGTCATGGAAAGCAGCAGGCTAGGATGAGGTCACAGCAGATATGATAAAGATGCTGGGTAAGACAGGAGAGAAATGGCTCTTGAGGATACTCTAAGCAGTGTGGAGGGAAAGGCGTATCCCAGCTGACTGGAAAATCAGCATTTTATTACCAGTGTACAAGAACAGAGGAGACATCCACAACTGTGGGCAGTACAGAGGCATCAAACTCCTGTCACATTGTATGAAAGTTCTGGAGGATGATTGATAAATGGATACACAGATTAGGAGAATGTAAGATGGGAGGTGAGCAGTTTGGCTTCAGATTAGGATGCAGAATATCTGACCCGATGCTTGCCGTGAGACAGATGGTTGAGAAGAAGCTAGAGATGAGGAAAGAATACAAGTGAGCATATTACAAGGTCTCAAGAAAGCTGATTTGGGCAGTACCATGGTGGTTTAAATTCCCATCAACATTTGTAGAATTAGGGTCTATATCATATGTCTGAATGCTCAAATGTCCGAACGCCGAAACTTTGAACTGGTAAGTTCAAAGTCTAAAAATAACGAAGCTGCAGAACATCAAATTCTTTCCCAGGGAAATAATTTGGTGGGTTGTTTCCACGGCTTTGCCATTTCCTCCACTGTGGTGTGATCTTGGAGTTGGTATATTTAAGTAGGGGGAGTGTGGGTGGCACAGCCCCCCACATTGGGGGGGGGTGTGGGGGGCAAAGCCCTCTACATTAGAAACAGTATGTAGTGTTCATGTTTTTTCCCTGGGAAAAAAAAATCGCTGTTCTGAGTGTTCAGAGTTTTCAGTTTTAGAACTTTTGGGTTCGATATTTACATAGTCGAAGTTTTGACACTTTGACTACGTGATATAGACCCGTAGAATTAGTGCAGGCTATGCACAAGGACTCAATGGCTTTAGTCCAAGCAGTGTTCCATCTCACCGAAGAGTTCTGAGTGGGAGTGGGTGTCCATCAGGGTTCAAGTCTGAGCCAATGCTGTTCATTCTGGTGATGGACTATATTAACAAGCAGGTTGGAGTGGACAGATCAACAAAGCTGCTGTATGCAGATGATGTGGCATTACAGGCAGACTCTGAGCAAGAACTTCAGGGAAGTATAGGAGAATGGAATGCAAAACTGAAGGCACATGGGATGAAACTAAGCACATATAAGATAGTGGTAATGGCAGTAAATTGGGAAAATCAGAAGCTGAGAATTGACATGGAAGGGAAGATAGTGGAACAGGTAAATAGTTTCAAGTATTTGGGAGGGGTGTTTGAGGAGAAGGGAAATCTAAATGAAGATGTCAAAGCTGGAATCAGAGGGGCTGCAGCCAAATGGCAGAGAATCTCAGGTGTAGTTTATGACAGAAGAATGCCAAAGAAGCTGAAAGGTAAGGTGTACAAGACAGTGGTGTGATCAGTACTATTATATGATACTAAAACTTGTGCTGTAAGGGCAGAGCAGAAGAGAAAGTTAGATGTGATGGAAATGAAGTGCCTGAGGTTGGTGCTAGGATGCACACTGTGGGCTAGACAAAGAAATTACATAAGGCCTGAAGCCAAAGTAGCTCCAATTGCAAAAAATATTGAAAAGAACTGATTATCGTGATTTGAACACATGTGCAGAAAAGCAGAAAACAATCTGGTGAAGATTTGGGACAGAAAGGAAGATTGTAAGAGGAAACAAGGATGTCCAGCAAAGAGGTGGATGGATTGTGTGAAAGAAGATATTTAACAGTTAGGCATGAGTGTTGAAGAAGACAGGAGTGTGGCACTGAATGGAGGGAAATGGTGACAGTTAACACAATACCCCTACCCACTGCAAAATTAGAAAAAAGGGGGCTGATAATGATGATGATGATGAAGGAGGAGCGGCCTTAGGTCAACTGGTGCCCTAGGCAAAAGGGCTCTACAGCGCCCTCTACCACACCACCTGGTGCCCCCATCTTGGTCTACCTATACCAAATAAATACTGGAAAAGTGCCCCTGCTAGAGCGGCACCCTAGGCGGCCGCCTAGTTGGCCTATGCCTAAGACCGGCTATGATTGATGCTTGCCCAATGACCAGAATAGATGAGCTCATAGAGATGCTAGACAATACAAAACTTTTGTCCGGCCTAGATTTGACTAGAGGGTATTTAGGCAGGCAAGGCAAACTAATTCAGAGAAGTTATCCAGGTCCCATCACCTATCCTAAGAAGGATCTGTGCTGGGAGGGAGGTCATTGTGTGATAATGGACATTGAGTGACTGTCAAAAACTGTGATTTTTTTTCTTATACTCACTATTTTTATTACAAAATATGATGTTTTGTTCTGCAAATGTTGTCCTTGTTGTGGAAATGCTGCTTTATGTAATATGTGGTGTAATGCTGTTGATGTACTGTTTACGATGGTCCACACCACACAGTATGGTGGGATGTATACATCAGACATTATGGGACAGCATACAACAGCAGAGAATGTGAAGGAGCAAAGAATGTGGTTAAAAGAAAGACCTTAGAACAACCTGGCAGAGATGTTTGCTACTTAATGAAAAGGGAGTATTGTGATCTAGAGCAGGGGCTGTTGCTGGTGGTTACCATCCTAAAAGTTGATTGAGAGAGATGTGTAGTTCTCTGGAAAGAAGTAGCTATATCATCAAGAGTAGGGTCTCCTGATGTGTACCAGTCAGCAAGTCAGCAGGAAGAGATGGCTATCCCTCACTTTGAGAGATAGTTTTGTGGCCAAGTTGAGTGACTCTTGGAAGATAGATGGAAAGTTTACTGGAAAAGTGTACAGAGCAACAGGAAAACACTATTAGATTATTTGGAGGATTACTTGACATTGGTCTGACATTATTTCAAACCTTTGATTTTCTAGATGTGAAACCAGGACTGTGATGATATGAAGCAGTGTCATCTGTGCCAGGGAGAGTAGGGCAGTGCATGTGCAACATATGCCAGCATAGCTAGATGGAGTTTTATAAAGAATTTTATGTCATTTGACTATTACACTGATTTGTACAGATGCTTGTGTTAAAAATGCAATTGTAAACTTGCTTATGTAAAAAAATGTATCAACAGTGGGTCCTGCTGGACAGAAAAGATATATACATGTATGTCAAGCAGTATTATTATAACTGATTAAATGTATATGTTTTCACAGAGAATTTTGAAAAATAGATTGAAAATCAAATGGGTTGGCTTAGTGCAAAAAAAATATTTTATCTTTCAGGTCTGATTGCAGCCAGAGACAAAAATGTCTGGCAAAACCAGGACTATGCATCTTACTGTATTGTCCATAGGGGTGAACTAATTGCTAGCCTAGAAGGGTAGAAAGTTTTTGAAATTGTTTTATAGCTTTCAGATGCTACAACAGATCTAAGCAAAGGTCTAGGTGTGTATTGTATCAGAGTCAGGTGTCCAGATGAGGTCTCATTCTATAACCAGTATTGAAATTATTTTTTTTAAATATTAGTAAGAGATATTCTGGAACTCTCGCAGCAGGACTTTGTTTCTGGAAAATTGACTGGAAAGATCTCTCACAGATATTCACACAACCACATACCTCATCTTGCCTTGCTGTAGTGAGCAGCTCAACACTCATCATCTTGTCTTGCTTTAGTAGGTAACCAGGGAACAATAATTCTTTAGTCAGTCAGGAAAATATAGTGAGATTGGTTAAATATTGTTTTTCTGCATCTGTGTGAATCTATCCAATGGTGTTATTTTTATATCTCCTGTGACTGAAATTCTGGTGTTTATTGTAACTAGATTTTCAGTATTTTCATGTTTTCTAGTTTATTATTTATTGTTATATATTTCTATACCTTTCATTGTGGCTGGTCTTTAAGAGAATACTTTTAACATCTTAAGCGTACTTATACTTACACTGTACTTGCTCCTGAAAGCCTTGCATTGGTCAAACTACCATTTGTATTAGTATTAATTTTACTCAGTATAATTGGATACCCCTGTAAGAGCATTAGAGCAACTCTCTGGTGGCATCATAATTACCTTACAGTCTGGGCTGAGGGGCCACAGCTGGTAAATCTGTGCCGGCCTTCCCAAGTGTGTGTGTGTGCGTGTGTGTGTGTGTGTGTGTGTGTGTGTGTGTGTGTGTGTGTGTGTGTGTGTGTGTGTGTGTGTGTGTGTGTGTGAAAATTAAATATCCAACTGTGTGTGTCAGCTACTAGGAACAGAGGCACAGAACTCCAAAGTGGTCAGTTTGGAGTCTTGTTTGGGGTCTGGAGAGAGAAAGATAGTCTGTAAATACTGTATGTATCCATCTTTGCTCCTAATGGTCATCCCCCACCGATGTCAGTGGTGAAAATTGAGGCTCCTTCATTACTGGCCCAGAGTAGGGACCATCACAAGGACTGTAAGACTTTATTTTTGTTTAAGAAAGGTTTCCTGCTAATGAGTTAAGACTGTTTCCATTTTTAAGTACTATCACTTGTGTTTGTGTTACATGATACTATATAAAAGGAATTGACAGATTATGTCTCTAGTGTGTTTACATCTATCTGTCTAGACCTATAACTACCTATCTATGTTTGCATGTATGCATGTATGTATGTATGTGTGTATGTATACTCATGTTCATTGAGTAACGCATACATTGACCTTTTACATGTTGAAAGCAAAAGGTTGCCAAAGCAATTGCTGACATGGTGACAAGTATGTGCTGAGAAAGAACCTTGGCACATGTAAAAAAAAAACATTGTTTTTTGCAGGGTTATGATATATATATATATATATATATATATATATATATATATATATATATATATATATATATACTAACTCTGAGACTATGAGATCACATAATATTGGAAAAAAAGGCAGATTTCCCTACCACGATAATTGTATGATTTTGCATACCTGTCAGTAATGTGCTTATTCAATCAAATGTGGTTGATTACACAGATGTCAACCAAACACACACTATGCATTCTGCAACGCACCCATATCTATCTATCGAGATATATATATATATATATATATATATATATATATATATATATATATGTGTGTATATATATATATATATATATATATATATATATATATATATATATTTTTTTTTTTTTTAGAGAGAGAGTGAGTGTGTGGATGTGTGTGTGGGTGAGGGGTATGTGGGTCTGGGTGAATGGGTGAGAGTGGGTGTGTGGGTGTGAGTGGGTGTGGGCATGTGGTTGAGGTGGATGGGTGGGTGTTGGCATGGTGAGGGTGGTGGTGTAGGTGTGGGTGTGGGGTGGGTGTGGGAATGGTTGCACTCCCTGGGATTCATTAATAATCATTAAGGCACTACTATAAGCCTACTCAGTGTAAGCATGTAAGCACATTGAGCTACAGTGCTAATAGAATATGTATGCTGTTCACTGCGCCAACACATTTGAAAGCTCCTTTTTCATGGCTAGCAATCGTGTTTGCAGCCATAGTTCTTGCATGCATTAGCACAGAATGTGAACAAAACTACTTATAGGTTAGCTAAGATATGAGCATGTGCTGTAGTCTGGAAATATGAAGAGCAAGTGCAGTGATAGAATTCTGAAGGAGGGGAAGTGAAATGAGAGAATTCTGCACAAAACTAATTGTTTGTACTGCATAATTAACAGCAAGGGGGAAATGGGAAAAGTGTAGTCACATACCACAAGCAAATTTGTATCAATGAAACATTCCTAACATAAATCCTGCCATATTGATATAATGATAATTAAATGTCCTTTACAATGCTGGAAATAAAAACAGACATTGTAACAAAGGATGTGATAGGGTTTTGTAGCTGCAGTGTAACAAAGAGGCATTAAGATGTAAAAAAACATGTTGATAAAACGATGAGTCGTGATAACAGCAAGGACAGAAGATACATTATGGGATGCATGCAGAGACTGCAGTTATTGCACATGAGGTGTGTATACAGGGAATTTATGTTAGCAAGATGACACCACAGCCGTATTCTCCACATCTGCATGTATACATAAGAACAAAAAATACCAAAAAAAATACAGGGCATAACCAAGATGTTGTATGTGGACCAATTAAAAGCCCTATCACTGTACTCAGTTTCCTACTGATTACTGAGGTGTGTGATCAATGCCTGACCTACAATGCAGTCTCTTAGCCAGTCCTAATGGAAATGTTGCATATTCGCAAAATTAACTTCATGAGGGTTACCTCTCCAAGGATCTAAACCTGATCTCTGGCACAAATAGATCATGCTGGAGAGACAGATATGTGTCTTGAAAATCGCCCCTCCTCTGAAATAGCAGAGTCCTTACCTATCCCTCTTCAAATGCAATCTGGAATAATGGATGGGAATTTACTCCTGGGCTAGCACCCATCTCCCTTAAGGACAGAGGCAGTCTGTAAACATTGTCAAAGCCCTGCCTGCTGACTCTTGTTATCTTTCCCCTAGGGATTTAAAATTGGGTAAAATCTGGGTAAAACTGGCTAGGCGTCTAAGGGCTCTTGAGCCATTCGCCTGGTAATCTCATATGAACTATAAACCTAAATAGAGCTTACAGGTGAAATATCATGTACATAAGAAATGGACATGATTTGAAAGAAATGCAAGTGGCATCCATAGGAAAGGGGTTTATTATCTATAAACAACATAATAGACAAATGTTATATACTCATGTAAGTGCTGAATTGTAATATAATAACACACAACATACATAACTGATGAATGATCACACAGACTGGATGACATTTCATGATTTCAAGTTTTCTTCCTTAACCAATCTCTGCTACCCTCAGCACTCTAACATCTTACTCCTGCATCCCTGTCCACCCTAAATAATCACATTACTAATTCTCACCATCAATCCTGTCTTTATAGCTCATCCAGTCTCATAGTACATTATTCCATAACCTGCTTCTCATTTACCTAATTACCCCATTAATTCTCCTTCTTAACTACATATCACACTAAGCTATCATACTTAAAACTATCACCCACACTTACCCATACTCTTAACAGCAATGACACTATCCAGTCAGATTCAATTCCACTCTCTTTATATAATTTCTACTACACACATCTCAAAATCTCACATCTCTCTCACCCCTAAACATAAAATGCTACACCTATTACTTTTACCCTTCTCGGCTTATTACCCTACTTACCCTATTTGCTTGAACTCTTCTGCTCACTGGAGACATTCACCCCAACCTTGATCCCTTCACCTCTTTGCCCAGCCCAAACCACCCTCCACCCTTATCTGCTCCCCTTACTTCCTTACCATATCCTCCCACCTGTCCTTTTCAACTCCCAAACCTTTAGCCATCCTTTCAATGAACATACAAAGCATACTCAACAAAACCACTGAACTCCATTCATGGATAGCCCACAACACTCCACATATCTTAACCTTATCTGAGACGCGGTTAAAACCCCATATCTCAAATAATGAAATCCTACTTCCTGGATATAACATCTACCAACTGGAAAGATTCCCAAAAAAAAGGGACGGCGTTGCTATTCTCTTTTCTGAACAACTTATCCCCACTCCTCCCCGAACTTCCACACTGCAGAACTATTAATACAAAACTATTATTTAAACTCCCATAAAAGAAATTGCTATTGCTTCTATTTATATCCCACCAGGTAAAAACATCCCCATCCTAGAACACATGCTATCATGGATTTCACACAACATACCCTATGAAACAGTCATCCTCTGTGATGTAAATATAGACTGGAAAATACTTAGTACAGGCTCACTAAACTTCAGCATAAATCTTCACGGCTTCAGTCAACTTATTACAACCCCCACACATATGAATAAGAACTCTAACACTGGCTCTGTCCTTGACTGGATCCTCACAACTGATCCTAATCTCTATCACAACCCTTGTAGTCTACCAGATACCATAAGTGACCATCTGCCCACCCACATCCAAAGACACTCTCTTCAGATGTACAGATCTCACTTATACAAACACTGCTGCAAACTCTCCAGTTTTAATTCTGTTACACTTAGTAACAGACTCTCATCCATCAACTGTCCTGCCTCCATCATCTTCCCTTCAATGATGCAGTACTAAACTTCCTTCTAGATATTCTCAGCTCCCTAGCACCCCTAAGGAAAATTAGGATAAAATCAAACTATGCCCCCTGACTTTCTAAAGATACTCACTCCCTTATGCATAAAAGAGAAATCGCACTAAAAAACAAATTAACAACAACAAGAAAAATGTCTACAATAATGCCAAACAAATCACTATTCATATCCCAAAAATTCTGGAACACCATTAACAAAATTCTTCACCCAGGAAGTCCTGTCACTCCAAACTCCTACCCAAACAACACAGCACAAGAAACTGCCACCCTTCTCTACTGCCACTTTATCGATTCCATCCACAAACTTATCCGTATAGATCCTAATACCAATCCCCTTAGCCTTCCCCTTTGCTATACCAACAAAACACCCTTTTCACTTAAACCAGTCTCCACCAACTACTGTACATAAAATCACTCCTCCATAAATTAAACCATGTTCTCTTTCCACCAGTATTTTACTACTCCTCTTTCTAAAGCTCGCCACAGACTCAATAGCCTAGCCAATTTCTATATTAATAAATAGATAAGTCTAAGAATCCATAGTTCCTGACATGTGGAAATCATTCTATACTATACCTCTACACAAAGAAGGAAATTCCCTTCACCCTTAACAATTACAGACCCATAGCTATTCTTTCCCCACTTTCAAAAATCCTCAAAAAATGTATACACACTTACCTTCCCAACTTTCTAATCCAAGAAAACCTTCTGACTACTACCCAACACAGTTTCTGACCAAACCACAGCACTGCTACCACCCTTATATCTTTTACTCATACTGTAGCTGAAGCTAGAGACAACAACCAACTTGTCTCTTATCTGTTGCTAGACCTCTCAAAAGCCGCTGATACTGTATCACACTGTAAGCTGCTAACAAAACTATCTGGTCTCAGCCTCTTATCTTCCACTCTTGAATGGTTTTCCAGCTTCCTTACCAACAGACTACAGTCCATCTGGTGGCACACCTCCTGCTACCCCTTTCTACCCATCCAAACAGAAGTCCCACAGGGCTCCATTCTTGGACCCCTACTATTCAACATTTTTACTAACAACCTACACACATTCTGCACTCAATCCCCTCTTATTCAACATGCAGACAACTCTACTCTTATCTCTTGCTCTGACAATATTTGTCAACTTCACAGACTTACCCAACACTCACTCCTTTCTGTTGAAAGATGACTTACAGAAAACGAGCTCATCTTAAATCCAAAAAAACTGAACTTCTTCTCTTCCTTCCAAAAACCATCTCTCATCACAGAACCACATTTACCATTTACCATTTCATCAATTAATACCACAATCATTAAAGCAGAATCCCACACAAAGCTCCTTGGTACCATAATTAATGATCAATTAAAATTTGACCTTTGCGTTCAACAGTGTATCAAAAAAACTCATCAAAAATTCATTACTTTAGACTCTAAACATTATCTGGCTCAGGCATCCCTCCTTCCCAGCCTACTCTATGCCTCTCAAATCCTAACAAACTTACAATCCACATTAATTGCCAAGCTTGAACAAACATAACAAAATTGCAAGATTTGCCACGAATCAACCATACACCTGTAATGCCCCACCTCTGGACCAGTAATCAAGGAGCTTCAACCCTGGCAAAGTGGGGGAACGTCCACTGGGAAGATGATAAGTACACATATAGTATTTCCATATGCAGCTATTTGATTCAAATACAATTTCCCTTAAGAGCACACAGAGACTACAGTCAGTCCAGGGCTGGTTTCTCCCTCTTTCTCCAGATCCCCCAATAAGACTCCTCACTGGCACAGCTATAGAGGTGAGATCTCAGCTGAGTGACTAAGCCAAGACCTCCAGCACCCTTCTTGTCCAACAAGTGATTCATGTCCCTGTCTAAGTAGCTCACACACACACACACACACACACACACACACACACACACACACACACACACACACACACACACACACACACACACACACTTTGAGGTTTGATTTACACACACACCTGAGAAAGGCTGGCACAGGTTTACTAGCTATGCCCACTTCTGCGTAGACTATAAGATAGTTTCCACTTCCATCAGTCAACTCCTTATCAGCTACTTTAAGGCCCTTAAAAAGGGTGTCCAAACTCACTGTGTAATATTAATAGTAACACAAATGGTAGTTTGACCAAGAACAAGGCTATTTGGAGTGGTCCACAGTGTCACCAAATAAATATGCAAATACTCTCAAAATGTAAATATCTCTAGATAGTTCAGCCACAATGAAAGGTTTAAATAGATTTAATAATAAGTAATAAAATAACAAAACAATACTATATGTATATATATATATATATATATATATATATATATATATATATATATATATATATAAATATATATATTCACCGTGACATCGGAGTTCAAAACCACAGGAAATATTTAAAACGATATTGCAGGATAGTCTCAAATAAATAAAGAAAAATATCTAAACTAAGCTTCACTATATTCCTGACTGAATCTAAGAGAATTGATATAACCTAAGAACTTACTAATAGAGAAAGGCAGATGTGGTGAATGGATCTTCTAGTTGTTGTCCGGTCCAAGACAGAATACAGAATGCTCTGTCTTGCTAAGATACTTCTCAAAATAATATCTAAAATATTACTGCTGGGATAGCCTGCAGAATGACATACTTTCTTGTCATCAGACTGCTAGTTACCAGGCAAAACAACCATTGATGGCAGGTGATAGCATTTAACATCTACCTGTAAAAGTATACAGACAAGGGCTTCTCCTCAGATCTCTGGCAGATGCTGGAAGTTATAACACAATTGCATTCCTTCATGCATTCAAGACTAGTGACTAGTTCACCCTAAAGACAATACAGAAATTTTCCTAGTACAGACATTGTGTCTCTTGCTACATTGAAAACTGAAAGACACCATCTTTTATGGCCTAGCAATAAAGTAATTTAATTTCAGTTATTTTTCTGAAGTTTGCTGGACTGAAGTTAACCTCCTATATTCCATTTTCCACTGTTAAAATATATACATTTAAACAGTTACAACAGTACATGTACATTTCTGTTCTCTTCCAGAAGGGCACACAATGGTTACATTTCAAATAGCACTTTGCAAATACCCTTTTCAACACACACGTCTGTATGAGCAGTTTGATATACACATGCCATACAGTTCTAATAATCCACACAAATCCACATCTCACCTACACCCTCTGCAAAGGTAACCACCATGAACAACTTATCCAAAGCTGACTTTGGGCTCCTAAAAACAGAAGTGGCTAACTTCATGGCACCCATGTCAATGGAGAATAGATGCATGACAGCAGAATCATACACCAATGCACTGTACGAACATGTACATAAATGCATGGAACTAGCCATACCCAACAGAACCAAAATGCTGTCCTCCAAAAAAAAGGAAGCCACTCTGGTGGTCCCCTGCCATTAATAAACTCTACAACATAAGGAAGAAACTTTTGCAGAAAAAAGTGAAGTCCCAAGACTGGAAAACCTCCCTTATTAGCCTCAACAAAATCTTTAAAGCCAGCCCTGAAGGCAGAATTGCGACAGACACTAAAAACAACCACAAAGCCTTCTATAGTTATAGCAAAAATCTTCACGGCAATGCCCAGGTTTGCTCTGAGTTACTGCACAATGGCATCTCCTATACTGAGCCAACAAATATTGCCAACTTTACCCTCCCCCCCCCCCCAAAAGGAACAATCATAATACCGGAGGAATGCCAGGCATCCAGCATTACTTCAGCACGGGTTAAAGCTGCATTGTCCAAGGCCAAGAATACAGCTTCCCTGTGACCCTACAATATCTCTGGATGTGTTCTACATGAATTATAAAGTGAAGTGGCACCACATCTGTGTGCCCTGTTCAATCATGGCTCCACCTCAGGCTTTGCCCATACTGAATGGTGCAATGCTACAGTCATCCCTCTCCATAAAGGGAGAGCGACTACAGACCCTGGGAATTATGGCCCCATTAGCCTGACAAGTCTGATATGTAAGGCTTTGGAGTGCATCATAATGGACCTATTTAACAAGGACATAGGGAATCTCCAAACTCTAGATCCCACGCAATTTGGTTTTGTGAAAGGTAGATCATGCCTGCTGAACCTGGTTGACTTCTTTGTGTCAGTCACCAGAGCTGTGAATGAGGGGAGGGCAGTTCATACAGCCTACTTCGTTCTGGCCAAGGCCTTTGATACCATTCCCCACTTAGGAATTATTGATAAACTCACCGAACTAGGCATCAACTCCTATATCACTAGGTGGGTTGCAAATTGGCTCACAGATAGAATCCACAGTGTGAAAGTAGAGGACTCCAAGTCAGACTGCCAACCAGTCGCAAGCAGAGTCCCACAGAGATCAGTCCTGGGTCCTCTCCTGTTTGGCATTTACTTCTCAGAAGTCCAGGCCAAAATGGAGGGACTCTGGCTGACCAAGTTCACAGATGACTGCAATCTGGGAGCCATTATTAACTCCTCGAGTGATGCAGACATCCTACAGAAAGGCCTCATTGAGACCAATGACTGGTGTCAAAACCATGGCCTTAAAGCCAAAAAATGCGTAGTCATCCCCTTTGGGAAAAACTCAGTTCCCACTAATTACCACATTGATGGGAGTCCACTGAACACTAAAGGCATTATAAGAGATCTGGGGACACAGGTTGACAGCAACCTTTCCTTCGACCACCACATTGCCACTGTGGTCAGAAAGTCCTTCTATGTGGCACATCTCTTTACCAAGGGTTTTGCATCCAGTAAGAAAGAGGATATCATCTCTCTCTACTCTTCCCTCGTTAGGCCAATAGTCGAGTATAATGCCCCATTTAGCATGTACCTTACTAGACACATGCAACAGTTGGAAAGGCAACAAAAGTACCTCATGAAGAGGATCCTAGGCCTGAAATACATGTCAGACTCAAAAAAACTCCAGCTTTTCTCTGTCTCATATTGTCTACTAAGAGGTGATCTCTGCTTGCCTTACAAAGCCAGGTCTGATCTCTGTTAGAAATGCTACATCTAAAGAAATCCCAATCCCTCCACATCCCATGTTCCAGAGACCTCAACCTCATTACCACAATCAACAGAACATGCTAGAGGGACAGATTCATAACCTACAGACTGCCCATGCTCTGGAATAGACTTCCCATACATGTCAAGCAGAGCACCTCCCTAGCCCTCTTCAAGAGAAATCTTGATGTGTGTGGATGGGAAATAGTTCACCCCAGTGGCTCTACTTGATAGGGGCACTGGGAACTAACATCGGGCAGCACGATGCCAAAGTATTTCTATGGGTTAGGCTTGTAAAGGCTCTAGGGCCATTAGCCTGTTACACACCTATGACCCTATGAACCTATAATGCATTTGTAACACAAGCATCTTATATAAATCATATTGATATTCACCATTGACATATAGTTAGTTACAAAATTTCAACTAGCTGTCCTGGCAGTATCTCCTTTTGTCACAACACCTCTCACCACTGCCTTGTACTAAAGATTCTACAGTGGCTAGAATTCCACCAACAACTACTACTTTTGCAGCTACATGCAACACACTCCATACTCAACAAACCCACTGTCCCTTCCTCTCTTCTCTAGTGTCCTACTACATCCTAAATCTTTCACTCCAAAGCTCTGACCAACATCTTCTAGATATTTACAGGCACAAAAAAACATTGCAAACATGTATACAGATACTCTGTATCTCAAGCCTAGAGCAAATTCCCCATTAATGTAGTAAACGTAATGCACATAAGTTCATTCAAAAAAGAGCTAAAAAACTTCTTACCTAACTCCTGGATCTGCCCCTGCCAAGACCCTACATAATCCCTCTCCCCTTCTTTACTTCTAGTACAATTCTTTATTTTTACATCTCTAACTCTCATGAATTATCAAGTGTGGGGTATATCTGCATCAGTCAAATATGTGATATAGCAACCTGTACTATAATTTATTTATTTAACATTTGTTTACTGGGAAAGTCCAACTAGAACAAGCCAATTTTCAGCGGAGAACCAGGGAGAAACACTCCAGATCCATGTCTTTGTAATGTGGGAGGAAACCAGACAAATGCAGAGAGGACATGCAGACACTACACAGAAGGCACCCCAGCCAAGAATTGATCTGGAGAACCTTTTGCTGTGAGGTGACAATGCAAACCTCTGCACCACTGCTATAATCTATGTAAAAATTTATGCTTCAATTTTGTATTTCTTTCATGCTATATAACAACATATGTCTTAAGTTATATTTCAGTTTTGTATTTCATTGTATCTGCCATGCTATGTAAGAACTCATGTCTCATCTTTGTTTACATCATATCACTAGCCTCTCACTGTGAATTTTTTGCTTTTATTGTAGTGAACCTTTTTCTCCTTGGGTCTCCACTTAAAATGGGCTTTGGCTTATTTGGACCAACCCAGTTAACAAATATCAAATACAATACCATAAAATAAAATAAAAATAGTTATACTAGGCATGCTGACATGAAATTACAGGGAACAGTAACATGACATCAGTTCAACATCACCAATGTAAAAGACAGTGTTATAACATAGAACCAGTCACAGTTTGTAACACAGAACCAATCACAGTTTCCAATGGCCTGTGCTGGGATGGTGCATGCCTCTCACACTGTAAATGGATACATTATAACTGTGGTGGAATGGTGTATGCCTCTCACACTGTAAATGGATGCATTGTAACTGTGGTCGACACCTTTCATGTATTACAGTATAAGGCCCAACAATGCTAACAGGCACTGAATGTGGATGTTGAACACATGAGCATTTGTCAACAGAAAATATATGATATTGTATAGGATGAATGTGCCAAGCTACAATTGTCACTACAATTGTGAGATGTCATTATGTCAAGGCATTGAATCATGCTGCAAGGGATATGAATATGTGTTTCTTTGATTGTACTAAATCAAGAACATGCAAAATATTGGGCCAAATTTACGAAGGCTTGCACGGAGTCTAAGAGTAGTGTAAGACGGCAGACAGCCAATATGTCTGCTGAGCAATCCAGCAACAGCTGGCAGGGGCGTGTATGAGAGCTTCTAAAGCTACTCATGCACGGACAGTGTTACTTTATGCAAATTACCTCATTTGCTGCTGAAAGCTATGCAAATGAGGTAAATTTGTGATCCAGGAAACACTAACCTGTCCGTGGAAGAGTAGTGTTATTTGCAGAAAAGTACTCCGTTGGTAACAGAGTACCGTTCTGCAAATAGCTAAACGGAGCTATGACAGCTCCAAATAAAGGATGCATCCAGTTGAGGAAGCATGCCAATGGCCAAATATAAGACCATTGGCATTTTTATAGGTTGAAAATGAATAAAAATTAATTTTTATTTTTTTCCCTGATCTCCGATTTTTAAGCATAGCGCAACGCTGTGCAAACATGTGGCCCTTTAAAAAACAGAAAATAATTAAAAAATAGCCAAAAATAGGCATATTTAATAAAAAGATTATTCTGCCATGCAGGTGAATGGCAGGCTGAAGACAACATGGCTACTGAGTAGTGGTTGCTAAGAAGGGAAGCTCAGTTTGAGAGATGTAACCAAGCATTAGTAGGCAATCCTATGCAAATGAGGATAAGGATAGTGAATCCCAATTTTCCCTGGTATGTGAGCCATGTCTCTAGAGTGTAAGTGTAAGAGTAGGGGAGTAGTAGAGTAGAAGATAGCTGACATCATGAGGGGGTATGTCTGAAAGACTGTAAGCTTATTGGAGCAGAGTGGCTTGTGTTTGCCATGAGTTGCTCAGGATTGCAAGAGGCGTGTCTACAGTTGTCCTAGCTGAAACCCAGAAACCAAAAGTGTACGCCGTGGATATATCTGAAATTTCTTGCAAATGTGCTTACACTGTGTGCACGCGTGCACACCTGTAAGTCTGTGTAAGCTTGTGTGTGCGCGTGTGCACCCGTCTAAGCCTGTGTAAGCCTGTGTAAGCCTGTGCGCGCGTGTGTGTGCTCGTGTGCGCATGTTTGCGCTTGTTTGTGCGGTGCTGCCCCTTGTGGAAACAGAAAGGGAAAAGGAAGGAAAAGAAGTAGTAGGAAGATAACCAAGGAGAACTAGCAGAGCTGCCAGGTGAAATAAATCAGAATCAGCCAATTACACAGGCAGTACACTAGCCCAGCCCAGCCCAGCACTTTAAACTCTGCAAAAATCATTCCCCCATGATTTTTCTCAAGAACTCTGCAACACTGCAGTATACAAAGAGTGAAAACTTAAAAAGCTTAAGTCAGACAAAATGTTAGGGGCTGCTATTGCTATCATAAGCCAACATGTGCAAGATGCTGAGGGTGGTGATATTGCGAATGCTGCTGAGCAACCCACAGCGAGGAGACAGAGAAGAGTGTACAGATCCAGGGTAACCTACCAGGGGCTACATGAGCTGGAGATTGTGGAGCACTATAGAGTGGACAGAGACCTCCTGCAGCAAATTGTTGAGCTGTGCCAGCCACGCCTCACAAACAGAACCAACAGAAGGGAACCCATCCCAGTGGATACCAAAGTATGTGCTGACCTACAAATACTAGCTACAGGTACCTTCCAGAGACCAACTGGTGATATGATGGGGGTTTCACAGGCATCAGCATCCAGAGTACTGCACCAGTTCCTGGATGCCATGTCAGAACATGTCGGTGAGCATGTATATTTACCCAATTCCTGTGAGGCATTGGCCAGCAATATGTGTCTTTTCCACCAAATAGCAGAATACCCTGAGGTAGTGGGTGCAATAGACTGCACGCACATACACATCAAAGCACCACCTGGTGAGTGGGGTAGGGTCTACATCAACCACAAGGGCTTCCCCTCCATCAACTGCCAGGTCGTGTGCGATGCCCAGGGCATAATAATGAATGTGGGTGCTGGCAGCCCTGGAAGCTATCACGATTCCCACATCTGGCATCTGACGCAGCTGTACCAGAGATTTGCCAATGGGGACATCCCTGACGTCACCTAGTGGGGGATGCTGGATACGCACTGGAGCCATGGCTGATGACACCCATCAGAAATGCACATACACACCTGAACATGAACTCCATAATGAGGCACACGCACAAACAAGAAACATAATCGAGCGTGTGTTTGGGATGCTTAAGTCATGGTTCTGGTGCCTGGACACATCTGGGTGGAGCCTTGCAGTACTCACCAACTACATGTACCCAGATTGTCATGGTATGTGCCATGCTACACAATATGATCCTGTGAAAACAGCTGCAGCAGGAACAGCATGGGGCAGGGCCAAACAGCCCCCCACCATTGCCAAGGCCTGCACAGGCACAGCGTGACTTGGAGGATGAACAACCTGAGCCTGCCCCAGTAGGCCGAAGGAGGCATGCCCAGTATGCCTTGGCCTTGGCAAAGAGGCAATGCATAGCACATACACTGACTCAGTAGGAACCCTGGAAATGACACCTCTCTCTGACTCACACATACAATAAAAGGGATGCCTAACTTGACACTACCTGTTTTCAAACATGTATAGGGAGTGTACTATGTGCATCCGACATAGGCAGCCCTGCAGCACCACCTGAGGCACGATTGCCCTATTTTAAGCAATATAAAGCAGTGCTAAGCACATTTTATGACTGTTTAGCATATTTAAGCACAACTGTGTGGAGCTGCGCACCGCACAAACTAGCGCAACATTGGGCAACGTTGGACAACGTTGGGCAACATTGGGCAATGTTGGGCAAAGTCAGGCAAAGTCGAGCAAAGTCGGGTAATCACGCTTACACCTGCTTTACTGTTCCTTAACCAGTCAGGTCTGCCCAGCAGGAAAATAAAAAGCAGTGACAGGGCTTGAACTCAGGATACTGTGCACTATAGTCACAGTACTGAACCACTAAGCCATGACAGTATTTCACTGGCACAGACACAGCAGGACAATTGTAGACTAACGCAAACACAAACAAATGCTGTATCATGCCCTCTGAACTTCCCCCCAGGCCTATGCAGACAGATAACAGCAGGCCAGGCAGTGTGATGTGGGTTGGGTAGGCTATGAAGTCACAAACTAATATACATGAAATTGGAAGCTAAGATCTGTAGTACAGTAGTATACCTCAAGCCAGTATGATAGGCAACAGTACAGACTGAAATGGAGTACCTGACATAGCAGTGCAGGCCTAGCAAATGTGTATAAGTGTCAAGTGAACCCCATATCCTATGTACACCCACAGTAACAATCAGGTGTGCCCCCCAGGTAGAAATGTACAAATAATAGCTGTCCCCCCTGTATGTAGAAATGTTGATAAGTCTATGCAAAGTGACTCATGGAAGCCCCGCAGGCACAGCGTGCTTCCTGTCAATGTACAACAGAAAGGTGAGCCCTGAAGTAAAAACCAACTTGATTTTTCACACACATATAGTATATATGTCCATACTGGGCATGCTCACACACTTAAACAAATGAAGCAAATGTCAGTCAACAACATACTGAAAGGTCATACTGGGCATGCTCACACACTTAGGCCATGTCTGAGTACAGCAGTGGGCCACACATATCTGGCAGTTGCAGTTCTTACCCCAGAAACTTGTCACTATTCACCAATCCTGCCTTGCGCACACAGTTATATGAAAACAGACCCATATAATATATTAGACTCCTGTCATAATCAAACTATGTACTACAAGTACTTAAGCTGTTCAAAGAAAGTGAAAATTCAAAGAAGATCAATAAATCTCCGATCATATCATCAATAAACAATGAGCACTCCTAACATTATCCAATCCATGTTCTGGCAAAAATATTGTCAAAGAGTCCATAGAGAACCATGAAGCTTTCTTTCGCTATGTCATAAATATCAATGTAAACTCATATATGTTCTGAGTCAGTGCAAACTGTAAATGAATACATGTGCATGACTGACATTGCCAACATCTTGTCAGACAGGTTCATACATATTTACCCTCCTCTCACTGACAAAAGGGCCCGTTATAATACCTGGAGATTGTGAAAATCCAGAAATCACATATACAATGGTTAAACAGCACTTTCCAAACCTAAAACCTATGGGATGACATGATTTCCCTAGCTGTGTCATATGTGAACTCCAAAACAAACAGACCCTGCACCTGAACAGTCTGTTGAGACTCACCCTCTGTACAGGATGTGAAACTGTTGAATGCATTACAGCAATGTTTGGCACACTCCACAAGTGTTGGTGCACAACAGATCATGGGAACTATTGTCTTATACGCCTATTAAGCCTGATCTGCAAGGCCATGGAGTCCATCATGATGGAACTCATAAACAGAGTTATTGGGAGCCTACAAACACCCAACCCTACCAATTTTGGTTTGGTCAGGGGCAGATCATGGTTCCCAAACCTGCTAGACTGTTTTCAAGGCAGTCACCCAGAACATACATCAATGAAATGAGCTACACACGTCCCACATAGACATTGAAAAGCCCTTTTCCAACATCCGAGACACATGCCATATCCACAAAATCAACAACCTGTGCATAAATATGTATGTCATCTGATGGATTGCCAACTGGGGCACAGATAGATCCCACAAGGTAAGAATTGTGGTCTCCTGTTCAAGCTGGTAACAACTGCTGTCCCCCATGGCTCAGTCCTGGGACCCCTCATGTCTGGTGTATACTTTTCAGAAATACAGTCAAATACATGAGGGCTATGTTTAGCAAAATTTTTGGATGACAGCAAAAAAGTTGTCATAATCGATGTTTGGGACAACAGAGACATCCTTAAAAAGGGTCTCAGTCAGACAGATGTGGTGTCAAAATTATAGCCTCGAGCTACAGTCATACAAATACCACATAGGTGCCAACACCCTAAATATGGAGGTGATAATAAGGGATCTATGGACACATGTGGATAGTCATCTCTACTTCTAGAAAAACATTCAAAAAGTGGTCAGAAAATCATGCTATGTGTTCCCACAAACTGCCAAGGTCTTTGCATGTAGGTCAAAGGAGGTTCCCTCTACTCATCAGTCATCAGGCCCGTCAGAGAGTACCACAACACACTTGTGATGAATCTGACTAGGCACCTTCAGCAGCTGGAAAGACCACTGAAGTACCACAACAAGAGGATTACTGGCCTAAAACAGTTGCCCCATGCAACAAGACTCAATTTAACTCAGTCTGTACTCTGTTGCATACTGCCTACTCAGGAGATCTCTGCCCAACAGACAGGTCCATGTCCAATGCAGAACTGATGTACATGTGCTATCTGAAGTAAACCCAAGCTCACTGTACCACATGCTCTAGGGATATCATCATCACAACATGTTGGAGGGATACATTACTAACTCACAGACTTCCCTTGCTTTGGAACAGGCTCCCAACTGACATTAAGCTGAGTCCCTCACCGACACTCTTCCAGAGGAGCCTTGATCAGTGTATGTGAAACTGAACTGTCACACCATGGATCACTTTATCAGCTCTACTACACAGAGGCCTAGGGAACTAACTCCATGGGTGGTGATAGCTGCACACTCTGGCCTTACTAATATATGCCTTCAGGCAGATAGCCTATTACCTACCTATGTACCTATATATATATATATATATATATATATATATATAGGGGGAACACAGTATAATAAGCCAAAGATAGATGGGCAGAGATGTGTGTAAGAGGGTGACCATGACAGGGAGCCATCCAGGACTGTCCCACCCAGCACACATCCCAATGGCATGAAAGACATGAGGTGCACATCTCTCCCACTGTACATAACAGCCACCAGTATCTGTAAGTATTACAGTGTATGTGGTCCATGTGCCTGCTGTACAACATGACTGTACAATGAAGTACACATCTACTATCTGTAGACATGTACCTGTCACATAGGTTCATAGGTATGTAGTAGACTATCTCCACGAAGGCATATATCAGCCTCATAAGTTGTGCATCTTTCACCACACCATTGGGTAGTCTCCCAAGGCCTAGTTCTAATACTTAGTACCCTAAGCCCCTTTCTAGTGGGGCTGCTGATGTGATGCCTGGCATGAATTGTCTGTTTCCCATCCACTCATCAAGGTTCCAATTGAAGAGTGTCAGCGAGGGGTTCTGTCTCATGTACATTGGGACTCTGTTCCACAGTAAGGTAAGTGTCTGGGATGGTACTCTATCCCACCAGCATGTTGTATTCATCGTTCTGATGAGGTTCATATCCCTGGAATGTGTAGGGTGACTCAATGTTGTTATCTGTAGATGGAGCATGTTCAACAGTTATGTGTTGGACATGGCTCTGTATGTCAGCCAGAGTGTGCCTTTGAGTAGGCGGTACGCAATGAAGAACAGATTTAGTTTTACTAGTTGTGTTGCATAACACAACTGTTTGAGGCCAGTAATCCTCTTGGTGAGATACCTATGTGGTCTGTACAGCTGCTGGATATGCTAAGTCAAGTGCATCCAAAATGGTGCACTGTACTCGATGATGGGTCTGATGACGTAAGAGTAGAGTGCCAACACTACCTCTTTGGATTCTGATGCAAACCCTTTGTTGATTAGATGGGCCACATAGGATCTCCCAGTCACTTTGGCAACATGGTTGTCAAAGGAAAGATGACTATCTACTTGTGTCCCCAGATCCCTTATCACCTTGTCATTTTTAAGGGGGGTAACACCTATGTGGTAGTTTGTGGGTATTTTGTTTTCAACAAAGAGGATCACTATGCATTCCTCCACAGTGAGCTTGAGGCCATGATTCTGACACCACGCATCTGTCTCATAGAGTCCCTTCTAGAGAATATGTCTGTCTTTTGGGGAATCTATTATGGCAAACACTTTACAGGTCCCAGCAAACTTAGTCAACCACAACCCTCCTGTGTTGGCATGTACATTTGAGAAGTCTATACCAAACAGGAGGGACCCCAGGAATGACCCTGGGGGACACCAGTCATTACTGGTGTAGAGTCTGACATGTAGCCAGCAATTCTTAATGTGTGGGATCAATCTATGAGCCAGTTTGCAATCCATCTTGTGATGTATGGATACATGGCCAGGTTGGTGATCATGTCTCCTAAACCTGATAGACGTCATTGAAGCAGTCACCAAAACCGTAGACAAGGGTAAGGTGGTTGGCACAGCCTATGTAGATCTTGCCACAGCTTTCAACACCATCCCCCACTCTGGAATTATAGATAAACCCACTAAACTAGGTATAAATTGCTATGTCACAAGATGGGTTGCCAACTGGCTCACTGAGAGAACACACACTGTGAAAGTATCAGACTCCAAGTATGACTTTGGACCAGTGACAAGTGCAGTACCACAGGGTTCAGTCCTGGGTCCTGTCCTGTTTTGTATCTACTTCCCCGAAGTAAACTTTAACAAGGAAGGTCTGTGGCTAATGAAGTTTCCAGATGACTGCAAACTAGGAGCCATAATTGTAAATACTAAAGATTTGGACATCCTACAAAAGGGCTTCACTGAGATAGATGCCTGGTGTCAAAGCCATGGCCTCAAGCTCAATGCCAAAAAGTGCATTCTCATCTCCTTTGGTAAAAACTCTGTAGCCATGAACTACAACATAGGCGGTAGTATACTTAACACTGAAAGTGTGATAAGAGACCTTGGGTCACAGGTGGACAGTGGACACACCTGTGATAATCACACCCCCACAGTAGTCAGGAAATCCTTCTACATGACACACTTCATCACAAAAGGTGTTTCATGCAGAATAGAAGAGGACATTGTTCCCCTCTACTCATCACTCACTAGCTCCATAATAGAGTAAAGCGCCCCTTTTGCTATGTACCTCACAAGACATCTACAACAACTGGAAAGCCTGCAGAAATACCTCACAAAGAGCATTAGCGGCCTGAAATACATGTCATACACAGACTGTCTCAAAATGCTCCAGCTGTACTCTCTCGCATATCGCCTACTCAGAGGTGATCTCTGCCTAACATACAAAGCTATGTTAAACACAGAACTGTTTGACATGCTCCACGTAAAACACTCACAATCCCTCTGATCTTCGGACCCAAAACCCAGAGTGAAATACAAAAGGAAGGGGTGTATCCATTTACTTATGGATACCCACACCTTCAGGTTAGTGGCACAGCATGAGGCCTTGGAGACCATGCAAGTGCAACTAACATTGGGCAAAGCTGCTTATCAGATTGTAGCCTGCTACAGATCACCTACCTTGTCTCAGGAACCTCACTCAGTATTCCTGCGAACAGTGGAAAATATAAAGGTCCTACCAAACACCATTATATGAGGAGATTACAACTACCCAAACACTGAATGGGAGAATTACTCATGTGCAACGTCGTTTGCCCAATGTTTCCTAGAGTTTAAAAACTCAAATGCCCTGGAACAGCTGGTCACCATGCCCACTAGAGGTGTCAACATACTGGACCTGATCATCACCAACATGGGGTACCAGTGTTCCACAACAGAGATAAATCCCTCGCTGGTAATATCAGACCATAAAGTAATCACACTGGACATCCACTTCCCAACACCCCCAGTCAAGGAAACCACTGTGAAGACATTTTCAAAAGCAAACTGCACACTTCCCAAGACCAATGTGGAAAGTTCCAAAGCCCCCTTGCTGTAGAATAATGCTATACAATCTGCCGAATCATTTACAAGTGCATTCTATGAGCATCTACAGGGATGCATGGATCGAGACATTCCAAATAAAACTAAGATGCACTTCTCCAACAATAAGAAACCAATCTGATGGTTGTTGCCCATAAATAAGCTATACAACAGAAGGAGGAAATGAACACATGATAGAGCAAACTTCACAAAAGGAAAGACATCACTGATCATTATTAGGAAGAAACAATGATTGCTCATAAAATAATCTAAGGCCAGTTTCTAAAGACAAATTGCCAAGGAATGTAAGAATAACAACCACAAAGCTTTTGTTAGCAATACCGAACATTTAGATGGCATCTCTCAAATATGCTGTCAGCTACTGCAAAATGGCAAAAAATACACTGAACCAACTGACATTGCCCACATCCTGGCGGACAAGTTTAGTGCAACCCCCCCCCATCACCCCCAAAAGGGCCTGTGTCCATCCCAGAAGAATGCAGAGCCCCAGACTTCATGGACATGCAGGTAAAAACAGCCCTCTCCAAAGCTAAGAACACAGCATCAATGGGACTGGATGGTGTCCCAGGCTGCATCTTACACCAGCCCCAAAAGGAACTACACCCTCACCTACATTCACTGTCCATACTCAACCTTACCACAGGCTATGTACCCAAAGAATGGCATACAGCAACAGTCATCCAGCTCCACAAAGGGGGTGCCACATCAGAACCTGGAAACTATTGCACGATAGGCCTAAGCCTCGTCTGCAAAGTTATGGAGCAAATTATCATGAAACCCATAAACAGAGACTTTGGGAAACTCCAGACACTGGACTCTACCCAACTTGGCTTTGTTAAAGGCAGATCCTGCCTCCTAAACCTAGTTGATGTCTTTGAAACAGTTACCAAGGACATAGATGGAGGTGAAAGTAGTCCACACAGCCCACCTGGACCTCACTAAGGCCTTTCAACACCATTCCCCACTCTGGCATCATGGACAAGCTTACCAGCTTGAACATTAACAGCTATGTCACAGGATGGGTGGCCAACTAGCTCACAGATCAAACACACATGTTCAGAGTTGCGGGTGCCATGTCTGACTCTAAACCAGTCACAAATGGCATCCCACAGGTCTTGGTCCTGGGACCCCACCTGTTCAGTAGATACTGCTCAGAGGTACAGGCAAGCATGGGAGGAGTATGGCTGAACAAGTTTGCAGATGACTGCTAACTGTGGTCCATAATCGACTCTATGGCTGACACAGACATCCTCCAGAAGGGTCTTACAGAGACAGATACCTGGTGTCAAAACAATGCCCTCAAGCAGAATGCCAAAGAATGCAAAGTCTTCCCCTTTGGATAAAACAAAGTGCACACAAATTACCACATAGGTGGTAATCCAGTATGTACAGAGAATATAATTATGGCCCTGGGGACCCAGGTAGATAGTAAACTCTCCTTTGATGATCACATTGCCAAAGTGTTTAGAAATTCCTTGTATGTAGCCCACCTAATGTCACCCACGTTTTGTCTAGTCTGATGATGTCACCATCCTACAAATATACCTGTGGAAAGGAGAACTCCCAGTAATGTGTATAGCATGTCGTGTAAATGCATACTGCTGTAGTATCATAAAGTAGTTAGGTAGGGGTTTGAATCCTGCACTTGACAACTGTATGAGAGTGTGTGCATCTCCTTGGAGAAGAGCAACCTTTTTGGAGACTACTAAATCACCTTAAAAGTGGTATACTTATCTTTGTCAAGTCTGATGATGTCACCATCCTACAAATATACCTGTGGAAAAGAGAACTCCCAGTAATGTGTATAGCGCGTCGTGTTAATGCGTACTCCTCTAATCTCATAAAGTAGTTTGGTAGGGATTTGAATCATGCACTTGACAACTGTATGGGAGTGTGTGTTTGTGTGTCTCCTTGGAGAGGAACCACCTTTTTGGAGACTACTAAAACAGCTTAAAAGTGGTATACTCATCTTTGTCAAGTCTGATGATGTCACCATCCTACAAATATACCTGTGGAAAGGAGAACTCCCAGTAATGTGTGTAGCACATCATGTTAATGTGTATTGCTCTAGTATCATAAGGTAGTTAAGTAGGGGTTTGAATCCTGCCCTTGGTGGTGAATGTGTGTGATACTGTAGGTCAATGTGGTGTGGGTTTTGCTTTTACTACTGTATGACATATCACAATGACAACAGTATGTGCATTGCACATGTCAGGTAGCTGTGTGGCAAATACATATACATACATGTGACCTCAGTTATTTCATAGGTGGGAACCCTGCTTTCTCCATGAACACATCTGTTATCTTTGCCAGAGTGTGCTGCCACTTTCCAGACCTTAGGTCACATCTATATGCTTGTGACAAGCCCAGCCACTGCAGTGATCCCTGGCCTAGGTCATCCATGTCACACACACTCATTGCGGTTTCTATTGAATAGTGTGAGTGAGGGTTTATACCTGAGGTATAATTCAGACCTGTTCAAATGCAGCAAATTCTATCAATGATGGCTATTCATTATATATTTGTGGATATGCATGCAGACCCCTCATTGCTTATGTGATCCACTGAGGGATTTCAAAATACCTTTGGAAATGTGATTACCAAAGGAGAGATGATGTAACACTTGGCTGTATGTACACATCGGTACCTGTTCAACATGTTGGGGGCTATTACCTATGTGGTACTGTGGGGATACTATGTTTTGTAAAAGTGGATGAGTATGCTTTAGTTGGCTTATAGCTTTACAGCATGTGTTTGACAACAGGTATCTGTCTGTATGATACCCTTGTGGTGGATGTATGTGTCATCTGGAGAATGCATTATAGCCCAGAGTATGCATTTCCAGACGTGGACGGACATATCCCTACTGTGTTTGCTTGTACCTAAGAGAGTTATATGCTAAACAGGAGTGGTCCCAGGAATGGGTGCAGGTGAATACCACTGGTTACTGGCATAGTATAGTACCTGAAGGCTCCAAATGTTACTGTGTGTCCTACATCTGTGTGTCAGTTGTTAAGACATCATCTAACAATTGTTTATGGTCAGGCTGTTGAGGTTATGTATATTACCAGAATGCAAACCAATGACAGATAGTAACAGTATCACCCACAGCACAGTGTCAAACCATGTCATACACACATGTGTACTCAAGTTCCAAAATGTGTGTAGTACAATGCATACTGGCCACCAATAGAAACTATGGAGTGTTAACAATGTATAATACAGGGCATGTCATCCTGCCTATGTGTCCACTATGCACGTACATGCAGACAGTGCACCTCCACCATGTTCACAAATGTGCACCTGCAAATCTGTGCTGCACACATCCCACACGTACTGTCCACTCTCTAACACATGCTGCCAATACTACACACATCAGCCAAGTGGCACATGGGCAGACTATTGGAATTAACACTGGTGTAAACAATACTACGTTGACAATCATAGCTTTAATGCATCATGCCTGCTCAGCTACACCTTCAAGGATATCATTACACTTTACTGCTGACAACATGCTAACATTGCTATACTGCTTTAAAGTCACCCTATGCATCAGCACCATGTTAGCTTGTTCCTGCATCAATATTACAGATGACAGGAAGTGGCACAGGTTTCATCATATGCACAGGGTGTGTTGTTGGTTTGCCAGAGGATAACATTGAGCCATACAATTGACATGAATGTATGTGTGTGTGTGTGTGTGTGTGTGTGTGTGTGTGTGTGTGTGTGTGTGTGTGTGTGTGTGTGTGTGAGGGCCATGAGTACTGGCATGGGCCAATGTGGATGTAATGTGTGTGGGTATGTGTTAGCCCTATGTGTCTGGTTTATGTGTGTGTGTCTGCATGCACACAGTTCCACCATGTGGCTGCCATATATGGGGATTTGTGGGACAGCCACAGACTGTACCTGCCAGGCTTTACAGATCACCGTCTCTGGCCATGGATATGGTACCTGTGCCTGGCAGGGGTGCTACAGACAGTATCAGGTACTAAGCCAGACTGAGTACTATCCTCAGAGGTAGACATATGTTATGTACACTGGATCCAGGTCCTTGCTGGGACTTGCCAGAGCCACATGCAAGTGGTCTTCTAGGACAGTCTATGGACAGCCCACCCACAACATTGCTGGGGCTGGTACTGGCACTACGGGAGCGGCTGTGACTTGATGGACGTCCACGGCGACTGCCAGCTGCCGATGTTGCTGGCATACGTCCACGTCGATGTCTCAACCATCCTGCACTGTCCTGACACACGGACATGACATTGCGGAGGACATCTAATGTCTCACCCCAATGTCTATCAGTGACCTCAGTGTAATTACGGATGGCACCTACTAGGTCACGGATACTGTCAATTACATTGGTGTTATGTGCCCTCTGTGCCCTTAGTCCCTGTCTGGTGTACTGTTCCATACATGCCTTTGCCCCCATGACAGCCTGGAACATGCATGAGTTTGTAAGACCTGTGGCACGTCTGCCAGGTGCATGATGACCAGCAGTGCTCCGACGAGAACCCCTTGACATCTGCCTATGTGGTACCATTCCAGACATCTGGCTACAGCTGCTGTGTCTGGATGTATGTGCCATAGATACCACACTGTCCTGGCCATTGCTGACTGTGCACTGTCCCTCAGCTAAGGGCATTAGTGATGATGGATGTATTGGCAGTATGACTGTGTGCATGGATGGGGTGGACACTTGTCTACTGTCGATTGGTGGCCCAACAACAGACCCTGGCAAACATGCCTGTGCCTCAACACACCTATCCTCATTATCACTTTTTGTGTCAGTGACATCAGGTTCCCTGCTGCAGTGAACCAGCCCAACCTCAGCACCTGTGAGAGGAAGACAGGAAACACACTTTACAACCTGTACATGACGTCAGAACACATGCACACATACACACATGAACACATGCACACATGAACACATGCACACATGCACACATGAACGCATGAACACATGAGCACATGAACACATGAACACATGAGCACATGAACAAATGCAAACATGCACACAAGTACACTCCTCACTAAAGCAGACACACACACACACACACACACACACACACACACACACACACAAACACATCACCAGCAATCCAGAACATACTCAATAGCAGTTGATGGTAGGGTACAGTATCACAAGCCAAACAGTCATATCACACATGTCAGCATGCAGGACGTGTGTTGCTCAGCAGCATGCAGTGCGAGTGTAGACAGTCCTTGCTACTAACAGTATACATGGCTTTGATACATATGTGTTGCTGTTCTGTGATTGGCCCCACCCTGGAATGCAATGTATACATGGACACAACATTGCTGTGCAAGTATTAAAAGCTCTTTACTGTCCTGTGCACCATCACTCACAGGTATACATACAATGGCTGGATGTGTATCTGTGTGTCACATAGATATCAATTTCTGATTAGAGCATATGTGTCTTTAGCAGATAATTGTGGACACAGGTTTAGCCCATACATGCTGTGTATACACACAGGATCAGTGGTGCATGTATACCTGCTGGAATACCATTGGTCCACACAGCCAATGTACAGTAGTTATGGTGAGAGTAGAACATATTGTGGACATGCCAGTGCCAGCCATGACATGGCATGCTACAACACAACTGCAACATTTAACATCACACATACCCAATGTGTGTCATGTGACCTAGACACTCAATAGCATTACAAGACATATATGTGTCAGTTTGTGCAAATGGTGATTGCTATGCATATTGTGTATAGGTGCATATGTTTGCACACACACAACATTGAGGTGTATAGCAATGAAAGCTATGTGTAGTACTGTGGTTACTATAACTGGATGGGGTGTAGTACCATAAGCCATCATCATGCAGCATCACGTGGTCACTCAAGGCTACTAATGTGTGCCAGACCAGCACCTATCATGCTGTACCTGAACTGCAGTACCATGACTACATCCACCATTTCACGGCTAGTTGTTACATGGGTTTGTAAGGTGCCCAATAAGGAGCATTGCCAAACATGAATGTGTTGTGTGTGGAAGAGTGTCTCACCGCCCCATGATAGGCCTCTACCCCTCAAGTATATTATGTGTGCTGTGTGGATGACATTTGGGATACTGGAGTGTGACTTTACAGATGGTGTGTGAATACGTCATGTGTAGCATATTAACATGTTCTGTGTATGACATAGTTGTGCATGTTGTGTGCATGTGTATCGAATCTGCCTATCCAATGGCCACTACAGTGTAGCCACATTTGTTTGCGATGCTCTGTGTATTGCATGTGTTTGAGATAGCTAATCACATTACTGAGATGTGCATAGTCTCACAGCAAACATGCACAGCATGCATTATGCGTAGGTGTGTTACAGGTGTATATGGCCTACACCTTACTTATGCAATGCACATTTGATTTGCAACAATAAATGTAGAATACACTCACCAGCATGGGTCTGCTGCCTTGCTGTCACACCAGAGGGACCTACAAGGATATGAGACAGTTTGTCAGTGGCAACAACTGTGGCATTGCTACTGTGGGTTTGCAATCTTACAGTAGTACAACTGTTTACATTCACAGGCCTACAGATTATGTTCCAAATGATCAGTATTGCACAACACCAGGCTCCACATCTTCTAACTACACAGTACACATCTCACATATGCATGATCTACCAATAGAGGTAACAGTAGTCTACAGATATGCCATGTTACCTGCACACTCCATGTGAACTTGCTGGGTGGCTCCAACCTCCATGACGATACATGTCTGCTGCTGTTGGTGTTGGCCAGGAGCCACCAGGCTCAGGAGCAGCTCCTCCACTATGGTGAGGGGGGGTGGATGCTAACCCCACCACCTGTAGCAAGCTGTTGTCTACGGACATCAGACGCAAGCTGCTGGACATGTCTAAGTAAATGACTGCAGTGATGGCGTACCTGCTCATATGTCCGGTTATGCATGCCTATGTCATTTACCCTACGGACAACATCTTGCCACAGTACAGTCCGCTCATGCTGGTCCTGGCTGGTTCTTGAAAATAGCACTCTGTAGTGTTGGATCAGACTGCTTGTAATGATGTCCTCCTCAGCACTACTATAGCTCGGGTTGCGATAGTGGGCCATGATCCCTGGAAGACAATGAAACAATATGTCTGAGCAAGTCATATGCCACACTTAACATTATACAGTACAGATATCACTGAACTGTCATATATAGCAACCTATTAGCTGTCAGAGGATACACACTTTCAATACCACATATCAGTACTCACCCCACAACTGCCTGACAGTGCCTGGCACACTCTGTATATTACACCATGTTCTGCACAGCAGCAAAGTGAAATCATTATGTAAGACTATACAACAGTACATGGCACACTGTATGCGACACAATGCACCGCCTAGCCACAGAAGGTATAGATCAAGCTAATGCATAACCTAATATGTCCTCCATCGCAATGATTGTATAGTCCAGTTACAGTATTACCAGTATACCACACTACTTGTTGATGGCAGACCCCTGCCTAACATATGTGCACATTCGTTAATATAGGTGGCATACTGCTGTACTAGACTATACATGTTGCTAGGTACGCACTTATAGCCTGTAACACATATATGACAGAGGGCATGTTACAGGCATACCCACACACACATCAGACATACTTACAAGACACAAAGGTATGGCAACCCAGATGAGCTTTACCTGTGTACCATACAGTACTGTGTGTCAGTACTTACAAAACCTTATGCCTGAGGTATGTAATCTGTGAGGACTACAGGGAACACACAAAACAGTGGTTCCAAGCAATGTGGACATACACCATACTGTGCTGTTTAGGCCTACAGCTTCAGGTAGTACTACTGTTCATACAAGAGTTGGATTCAGCAGCAGTACCAATCAATAGGCATACATGTACTGCTTTAGCCTCCAATGACACACCCCAGTTAACACCAAGGGACTACATTAGACCGTATGCCATACTGCTTTTTCTGCCTAGCAATAGCATACACATCTTTTGCTGGGATCAAAGCTAGGACACAAAATACCATGTCAGAAACAGTTTCCCACTAGGCTATCCCACATATACACAACTTTGACACATTCACCAACACATTGACCATTACACTCAGTCAACCTCACATAGCATGTATTGCAACAAGTACATGTGGGTGTGTATAGGTTCATAGGTAGGTACTAGGCTATTGACCCTAGGGCCTATATAAGCATAGCCAAATGATACCCTGGCCTTTGCCACCCAAGGAAATTAATTTCCTGTGCCCCTGTCAAGCAGAGCCACAGATGTGATCTCCGGGGTGTATTACTTATCTCCCATCGAATCATCAAGATTATTCATGAAGAGTGCTACTGAGGAGCTTTGTTTGCTATAGATAGGTAGTTTGTTCCAGAGTATGGGAAGTCTCTGAGATAGGAATCTATCCCTCCAGCATGTTCTGTTTATTGCGGTGACAAGGTTTAGGTCCCTAGAGCGTGTAGCTCGGAGGGATTGGGATTTCTTTATGTGGAGCATGTCCAACAGCTCTGGGTTTGACATAGCTTTGTATGTTAGGCAGAGATCACCTCTGGGTAGGCGATATGCGACAGAATAAAGCTGGCATTTTGTGAGACGGTCTGCATAGGGCATCTGTTTGAGGCCGGTAATCCTCTTTGTGAGGTATGTCTGTGGCCTTTCCAGTTGTTGTAGATGTCTTGTGAGGTACATACCAAAAGGGGCATTGTACTCCATAATGGGTCTTATGAGTGATGAGTAGAGGGGAACAATGACCTCTTTTTCCCTAGATGAGAAGCCTTTTGTGATGAGGTGTGCCACATAGAAGGGTTTCTTGACTAGTGTGGTACTGTAATCATCAAAGGGGACTACTGTCCACCTGTGTCCCAAGGTCTCTTATCACAATTTCAGTGTTAAGTAGACTACCACCTATGTGGTAGTTCATGGGTACTGAGTTTTTACTAAAAGGGATGACAATGTAATTTTTGGCATTAAGCCTGAGGCCATGGCTTTGACACCAGGCATCTGTCTCACTATATATGACTCTGTCTCTCTCTCTCTCTCTCTCTCCATATATATATCTATCTATCTATATATCTATATATCTATATATCTATATATATATATATATATATATATATATATATATATATATATATATATATATACATACATATACACATCCATTGGTGTACATATACATATACATATACATATAGGCACATATACAATCCACCTTTCATGGTGGAAATATCAATTATACAAAGGATGTGAGGTATACAGTAATGTAATAATATCGCACAGTCTTGTGAGAAATACATTGAAAGTGTTCTCAACCCAGGTAGCTTTAGCAGGCCTCACTGGCTGCAACATTGCAAACTTAAATCACACCCACAGTGTTTAACCACCGCATGTCATATACCAGCACTGTATGCTGTCTTGTTTGCCACACAATACAACCTACATACAAATATTCACATAACACCCTTCACCAACATATATATGTCCACCCTTCACATACAGTTGCAGTATGTCCCTTGCTCTATGCACATGTACAGATGTTAATATATCTGACACATATATATCTCTCCATATGTGTGTGCCATACACACACAAGGTCCTCACTGTTGTAAGTCCCTGGACCTCATGCCTGACCTGCTGGGCCTTGCTGCAACATGAACAGGTGCCACATGTGAGCACACAGTAATATTAGAGTGTGTGTATATAGCTACAAATGCTAGATTAGCATACTAGCCTGGTACAGCAGTTGCCAATGCTAAGCTACACATTAATATGACTATCATGCATGTGTTACTCTGTCACATCCATGTTTATATAGCTGTTTGCACTACTCCCCCAAACAGCCATTGTCCGCACTACTGTACAGAACACAGATAACATGGATCAGATGTTTGACATTTAATGCTAAGCTATGTATGTCACAGTTATGTCCCCCTACACACAACTACACACTGATTTGTCCATGGCAGTAGTTATGCTGGACATCTGTGCATAGATACGTACTGCTGCCACATATGGATGTTATGTAGAGTACATTTCAAAAACATCTACTACATGCCAGTAAATACCTATGTGTTACATACCTTTCCTTTGTATATGTTGGTATTATTAATTTCTGTGTTCCTTTTGCTTTTGAGTTTGCTTTTGCTGTTAATGTCTCTCTCTCTCTCTCTCTGTCTCTGTCTCTCTCTCTCAGTGTCTGCAATGGAGTGATTACTTGTGTGGGCAGCAAGTACAGCCTGCTTTTATAGGTATCTGCACATGTGCATGTGATGGCCTCTGCACCAATTGGTGGCCACCATTTGGTGATTGCATGCAACCTGCTGTGTGTAATTGCAGTACTCACTGTCATAGCAACCCAATGCTATAAATTGCTAAGTCAGGTAGGCGTAACCCTTTCATCTTTCCAAAGTGGGGCTCATACTTGTTTGCTGTGGACACCGTTGTTAAGTCAGAAGGTTGGTATAGTTCTTATATCTGAAGCAGGGGTGTAGCCAGTGATTTAAATGTTGTACTCAGACTTGAATGTTGCCACGTCCAGTACACACTTGTCAGTGTAGAATTGTACTCATCCCTGCAAATGCTAACACAAGATACATGGGAGTATGTAGTTTCTTTTCTACTTATACAATTAGCTGCCATACAAAAGTAGTTATTGAGATGTATTCTTTTGGCACATGAACTGTTTGTGAACTGCTATACTGTGAATATTAATGTACTCACTTCTGAACAGTTTGTGCTTTTTTAGTGTTGACATTAGCACAGGCTGCTTATGAAAACTGGACAATTCCAGTGCTGAGTATGCCTACCTACATCCTTGGTAGACCCTGAACACACAGGTATATTATACATTTGGGTAGGGATGCAGACGTACAGAGAGCATTATGTATTATTGTGTGAATGTTATCGTGCTGGACTTAAAGAGTTGCTGTGTACCTGTTAGTTTATCAAGGCAAGTAGTCTGTCTGCATAGCTCCCAAATGTGGACCTACCCAGATGGTAGCCAGATGTTAGCCTGTTATTCTTTGTCTGTGCAATGCACAGGTCTTTTCAGAACTGGTACAATGGCATTGTTACAGTCAGTTGCTACCAGTACATGGCTACATCCTTTGGTATTTCAGTGTTGTACTCCTACATAAGGGTATGCTTGTGGAACTCCTTCCAAAGCTTTTTGCATAGTGTGTAACAGCAGAAAAGCTGATATGCCTGTGTGTTTCTGCCTCTGCCAGGCCTCTGAAACACTCAGGTACATATTTGAACAGAGTCAGGGAAAGGTAGGTAAAAGTGAGGTACACCTTCAAAATAATAGAGACAGTAAGTGGAGGCTTTGAGAGAACCAGTTCATATGGATTACTACACCGTTTCTGAGGTACAAGCGTGTCTAACTCTTATTATTGTCATTATTCATTAAGTGTAATACCCCACCTTACTTCGAGAGAACCAGTGCATATGGATTACTGCACCTTTTCTGAGGTACAAGTGTGTCTAACTCTTATTATTGTCATTATTCATTAGGTGTAACACCCCACCTTACTTCGAGAGAACCAGTGCATACGGATTACTACACCTTTTCTGAAGTACAAGCGTGTCTAACTCCTATTATTGTCATTATTCATTAAGTGTAATACCCCACCATTCTGCCTAACATCAGTACTTTTCAGAGGGATTCAGAGGGATACAGCTAACATATGTTTCAAAATCAGGGACATCCCTGAAAAGTAGTCACAGTTGGGATGTATGTCACTGTTTGCCCTGCTATGATACTGTGTATGGGTTGTAAAGTGCTGTTGTAACATTATTTCCTGCTAGAATGGCAGGTTCTCTTATCACAGTCATGTAATGCAATTCCACAACAACTGCTGGTAAAGTTCCACAGAACAAGCTTTGTGTTATGACATTCCTATTTTTCCTTTACATTCACTCATTCTGATGCATGATATATTTATTTCAGCACCAACTTGTTGTATGTCTACTGTGGCTTAGTGGTACTTCATGCAGTCTAGTGTGTCCGGGGTTTGAGACTGACAGAGGTGTTGTATTTTACTGCTGAGCAAAACAAGGGCCCTGACATACAGAGTGACTAAGGCACTTTTAAGCAGTTGTGAGCGGGTTTGCGCAATGCTTATCGATGCTTAACTAAGCGCAAACAAGTGCACACTCACACAAACCTGCTAACTACTTCTTAATAGTGTTTACTCCCATTAACCCCCGCACTCATTTCTTTGAAAGAAAAGAAAATGGGGAGATAGGAAAGTGGTGAAAAAGGGGCACAAAGAGGGAAAGACAGTAGGGAAAACAGCTTGGGATGTGCAGGACGGGTGTAGGGAAGGTCCATAGCTGCCCATTTCTTTAACAGCAACAGTTGTGCATATGCAATAAATTTGGGGGGAAATATGAAACCTTCCACCCCTGAGAGAGGGGTGAGGACAAGAAAGTATGTTGTACTGTCAATTAAATATCAGTTTATGTGTCCAGCGGACATGTGTGCAAAATGGGCAGCTATGTATGGGGCGTAATTATTTTTTGGGAGCAGATTGCCCTTTTTTTTTCAGGTGAGAGTGGAATGTGGGGTAGGGGAAGTAGGTATATTTGGGGAGGTAGGTTGGGGAGGTAAACAAATGAGACAAACAAGATGCATAAAGGGGCAGAATATGACATATGTGGTGGGTGAACAACACTGACGGGGAAGGATGTTTGGTAATCACAAGCCCATGAGCCCACAGATGGCAACAGTGGAACTGAGATCCCCACCCATGGGCAGTCACCACTGCACCTTCACAGCCCAGAGGGTGGCTGTGCTGGGGGCTGTGTAGGAGGAGCAGGCTAACCCGTGAGTTGCGCCATTCGTGCCTCAAGCTGGCGTAGAGGATCAGCGACTGAACGCTCGATCTCCCTACGCACCACAGCCTGGACTGTTTGGAGGGTGATAGTGGCCCTCCTCCACCCACGCTTGCATGGGGGAGTGAGCCCCATCCCCTGCAGTGCTTCCACCCAAAGGTGGCACAGGGCCAACAGAGGTAGGAGGTCCCAGGCTGGGCACCAGACCTGCTGGTGCCAGGTGCCATCTCCAGCTGAGGTGGAACAGGTGGGTTCACTGGGACCGGCCTTCCCATACGTTCTATGTTTAGGAGGATTTAATGAAAATATGGGTTAGTAACAGTCAACAGCATTCACAATTAGTTATAACAGCATGCAGAAGTATTCCCATTAACCCAACACAACAGAGTTCCAACAGTTGAACAGCAAGCATGATGTACAAAGCCATGTCAAACCCAGAATTAATGGACATGTTCCACCTCAAAAAATCCAAGTCCCTTAGAGCTACACGCTCCAGGGACTTAAACCTCAGCACAGAAATAAATAGGACATGCTGGAGGGACAGATTCATTTCCCAGAGGCTCCCCTCACTCTGGAATAGAATCCCAGTTCATGTTAGACACAGCCCTCGCTGACCCTTTTCAAGCAAAATCTGGACACATGGATGGGAAATCGCAAATTCACCCCTGGGATCTCTTCTGTGTCCCTGCTAGACAGAGGCACAGTAAACTAATCTTAAAAGGATACCTTCTGTGACCTACTTTACAGAGGCACAGTAGGCTAATCAAATAGGGAGGCAGAAGTCAAATACACTCTGGCTAGGCTTATAAATGCCCTAGGGCAGATAGCCTAGTATCTACCTATGAACCTATGAACCTATGAACATGCATATATAGAACAACAGTGGACATTACAACAGCATGCAGGTTTAATTGATGGCAACAGGCCACCAATATTGTGGTATTTGAACAGGGCACATGCATCTAAATAAATGCAGATATTTATAAACCAATAGGACATATGTCCCAACAAATGTTTTGAGATTAGACATACCCATTGAGGTGTGGAATTGCATTTTTTATGCACATACAGTAGGGTGGAAAATGATAGCTCCATTAACAACTTATATATCCTTCTAGTTTACACTACATTCATATTAACTGCAGTTATATGCCCCCTACATGTATTATTACACTACCCAATTGTCCTTAAATTGGGAAATGGCTTTTGCTAGATCTTTACATACATGGGGTGTATCTGACATACAAACTGTCCAAGATGCGATGTTACTGCTACATATTTTGTGAATTGCTCAGACACACTACTGCTGAGATGGTACACTGACAGCTTTACTTTCCTATACTTATCTAAATATGTTTAGGTGAAATTATCAGTTATATGTTAACAGGTCCCTACATTTCTGCCAGCACAATGACATTTTTGGAGAACACAGTACCAAGCTACTGATGTGCCAGATTAACCTGTACATGCTGGGCATACTGTAAATATGCTTAAAAGCTACTGGCCCTCCCTTCATCCACTTTATATGGGCCTACCCAACTGTGTGTTAACAGCACTTAATACAACAGTACTATTTCTATAATGCAAGAGTACAACAACATATCAAAGAAAATGACACAGACACACTCCAGGAATTATACCTTTATTAAAGACTTATAACACTTTTCTAGAGGCTCTCTCATTTATTTTATATAACAGTACATGCAGAATAATTATTAGAGAATTATTATACCTTTATTTATTGTGTTAAACCACTTTTTTCAGGCGCTTTCATTTATTTTACATAACAGTACAAGTTGGATAATTATTAACCTGCCTGGTGGCGCAGCCTTAGCAGCCTAACTGCATAGGCTTGCTGATTCGCAGCATGGACACCTGCAGCTGTGAAGTCAATGAAGTGATATTGAGACATACCTATCCATAGTATAGACTAGAATAGCAATTCTTACATACTTAATTCCATGGCTATTTACTCAGTAGTGGGGCATTTTCCATCTCACAGGCCTCCTGGATCCACTGGTCCAGTTGACCTGCCTTGCGTCTCTTCAGGTCTGCGTGGTGGTGTCTGACCTGCTCACCAGTCCGAGGGACACCTGTTGCACTAGTGAGTTCATGAGCTAGACAGTCTCAGGCTTCCACTTTGTATTGGGTGCCCTGGTACTGACCCCGCAGGAGTCTATCCTCATGATTATGGACAAGGAGCCAAACCATTACTTTTGACTCCTCAATGCCCCAGCGCTACGCTCGAAAAATGAGAGCCCTCTCCAGCACCAGCCATTGCTGCCTGCGGATGGGAGCTACAACCAGTTATGGCAAATATTCCTGCCTATGGAGCTTAAATATGCATCATTTCCCGCACTTATTTGTGATTGGCCAGTTTTGAAAAAACTCACCTGAAGGCACACCTGCTTAGCAATGGGTAAACTTCCATTGATATGTATGTGTGTGTTGAAAGTGCAATCTTACGAAAAGCTGTCATGGCTTAGTGGTTCAGTACTGTGATTATAGTGCACAGTATCCCGGGTTCGAGGCCTGTCATTGCTTTTTATTTTACTACTGGCCAGACTGGCTAGGAGGTGTGGCTGTGTTTAGCCGACTTTGCTCAACATTGCTCTACGTTGCTCTACAGTGCTCTACGTTGCCCAACGTTGCCCGATGTTTCGCTAGTTAGCGCATTGCACCACTACGTGCAAACATGTTCTGTTTGCACTAGTTTGCACGACGCGCAGCTGCATGCAAAGCTATTGTGCTAGTTAAAGCAGTGCTAAGCTAGTAGCAATTATACTTAAATATGCTTAATACTGGTAAACTTTGCTTAGCAGTGCTTCACATTGTTTAAGATACGTTACTTATGCATTCATCAGTATGCATAACCATTTCACCTTCTTATTTATATATATATATATATATATATATATATATATATAATTCATTCACTACTACATAGGCCATTTCAATGCTTTTTACTAAAATTTAAATGATAAATGTCAGGAATTATTTTTATATACAGATTTCCAACAAAAAATAGAAAGGGGAGTGGTGGGACTTGAACCGGGAATGCCTCCTCTTTGTGTGAGGGCTCTACCACTACGCTGTTGCTATTTTGCTTAATTTGCATATAAGTGTCTTATTATCCTCTTCGATGTCTAAACTACTAACTGTAGCTAAGCAATGGGCAAACCCGCACAAACACGTGCAAATACGGGCAGCTATATTGGGAATAATAAGAAACAAAAATAAAAGTTTTACATTTTATAATTGTACAGGGGTTTAGAATGTGGGGGAGTGTAGTGTTGGGTTTGTACACATTTGAGCGGACTCGCTCATGTCAGTTGACATTTCCCAATTGAGAGACTTGCAGGGGCGTGGATATTTGGACAGCTCGGGAGTCCGACACATCCCCTGCACTTGTGCATGCTCCATGTTAGCCTTAGAGTTGAGGCAGCGCGCCCTCATTAATATGCATGGCATGCTGCCGTCTTACTCTTAGACTGGTGCTTCCGTGTAAGACTAATTTAGTCTTACACGGAGGATTCATGAATCCTGGGGTACGTCTTAATCCCTCGTGCCATAGGATAATACTTTCTAGATATGTTATGTAAGGAAAATGTAATCACATGTCATTATTACACTAAATAAAGGCATTGCTGTGTGAGAAATTATCAGCGCTTTTTCTAACAGAAATCAACATCTATACATATACAAAGCAGATATACTTGACAACAGTGTTAGCGACATGTATAGACACAATAAGACTGGAACAACATAATCTGAGCAGTGATGGCTAGATATGAAGTAACTACTTAAGATAACAAGCTATGGGTTAGTACCTGAATCGCAAGAGCAACATGAAATGTTGAGGTACAACTGGGACAGTGCAAAGTTAATTGGATGACATCACCACTGTTAGCTGGATGTTTATGTTAAAAGTGGTTGAAGCACACAATAACAATGTACAGTTACACATCATATATGTATTTGAAGAGTGGTACACACACTTTGAGTGTGAAAGATACACTCACAGCTGACCTCAAACATCTAGCATGTGTAGTTGCACAATGCACAAAGCACACTATCAAAGTCACATGACACAGCAGAGTTTGCACTCCAGCTGTGAGATACTGCAGCTATTGTAACATTATGTTAGAATTTTTCAGCCCAAAAGTTTATTTTTTTCCTGGGGCAATTTGGATTTGCTAGTGTAACACTGTGCTGGATAGTAGTGTAAGAAACATAAGTACCACAGGAGAAATCTGACTTTTCAGAGGAGAGAGTAGACTTTTGTCAAGATGACCTGTGTTACAGAGAAGACTTTTCAGTAAAAAGTGGGATAAGGGAGCTGTGTTACATTTAAATGCATTCTTCTCAACAGCAATGGGTACAGTACTAGATGTTACATGTACTCATATAGACGCACACATAAGTTTCCCATGGTGAGCATTAAAATTCCTGCTTATCTTGTTATAAAATCTAGAGAGCACTGTAGTGGTCACACAAGCCACAGGAGAAGACTGACTTTAACTATGTGAAACAGCATATTTGTACTTCTTGAAAAAGCATTGGAACAGATGGTACAGTGCATCACAGGTTGTGCAACAAATGCATGTGTGCACAAGACAATGTAACATCACTATGACTATCACATGTAATTACATGCTTCTTGACTAAAATTAGGTACAGTCCTAAATGTACATTGCACTACTGTGAGGGACATTGACATGTTTCACATTATGGGATGCCATAGACATTCACTGTTGCAAACATATGAATTATCAATCCATCACCATGGACCTTATAAATAAGGATATAGGGAAACTCCAAACTCTGGACCCCACGCAGTTTGGGTTTGTGAAAGGTAGATCATGCCTGCTCAGCCTGATAGACTTCTTCGAGTCTGTCACCCGAGCTGTGGATGAGAGCAAGGTAGTTCACACAGCCTACCTAGATCTTGCCAAGGCCTTCAACATCATCCTTCACTCAGGAATCACTCAAGAATCATAGATAGATTAATTAAACTAGGCATAAACCCCTATGTCATAATATGGATTGCCAATTGGCTCAATGACTGAACCCACACTGTGAAAGTAGCGGACTCCAAATCTGACTACCGACCAGTTATAAGTGGTGTCCCACAGGGATCAGTCTTAGGTCCTCACCTGTTTGGCATCTACTTCTCTGAAGTTCAAGCCAACAAAAAGGGACTCTGGCTGACCAAGTTCACATATGATTGCAAACTGGAAGCCATTATTGATTCTCCAGCTGATGTAGACATTCTACAAAATGGCCTCACTGACACCAATGACTGGTGTCAGACCCATGGCCTTAAGCTCAATGCCAAAAAGTGCATTGTCATTCCCTTTGGGAAAAAAATGGTGCACATGAACTACCACATAAGCAGTAGTCCACTAAACACTGAAGATGTGATGAGACCTAGGGACTCAGGTTGACAGAAACCTCTTCTTTGATAACCTCATTGCCACTTTAGTCAGAAAGTCTTTCTATGTGGCACATCTCATTACAAAAGGTTTCCTCATCCAGGAAGAAAGAGGTCATAATCCCTCTCTACTCATCCCTCATTAGACCTATTATACAATACAATGCCTCATTTGGTATGTACCTCACTAGACACCTACAACAACTGGATAGGCCACAAAAATACCTCACTAAGAGGATCTTAGGCCTTAGACACATGCCCTACACAGACAGACTCAAAAAACTCCAGCTATACTCTGTCTCTTATCACCTACTTAGAGGCGATCTCTGCTTGACTTACAAAGCCATGTCTGACACAGAGCTGCTGGATATGCTACACCCAATCTCTCTGTGCCACGCACTCCAGGGACCTAAACCTCATTACCACAATAAACAGAACATGCTGGAGGGACAGGATCCTAACCCAGAGACTTCCCATACTCTGGAACAAACTTCCTATTCACATAAAGCAGAGCACTTTACTGGCCCTCTTTAAGAGAAATCTTGATGAGTGGATGGGCAATAGGAAGTTCATCCCTGGGATCACTTCAGTGGCCTTGCTTGACAGGGGCACTGGAAACTAACTTTAGGTGGCATGATGCCAGGGAATCTTCTTGGGCTAGGCTTATATAGGCTCCAGGGCCTTTAGCCTAGGACACACCTATGAACTTTCCAGCAACTCCATGTCAGGATGATTGCACACTTGCATTGTTTCATACTTGCATTATGTGCATTGATAAGACAAACATGGAAGTAGTCATACAGAGGACAGTGCACTGCACAATAACAGTGATGGATTATGTGAGAATAGCTGCAGGTTTAAATGCTGCAGAGCAGATATAACTTAAACGACTAAACTGAGCCAATGTTGTACAACCTAGAATAATAATTATGTGATTGTCTTTTTTATAAGTTACTCTTTGGGTGCAATACTGCCAAGCTGAATTGCACTGCAAATGACAAAGTCTTAGTGCATGTGTAATCATATAGCAGTACTCTGTGTTGTTCTGTGCTAACTTTCGCGCAATGATCAGTACAAGACAGGCTTCACAACAAGGAGCTGCACATCAGTATAGCAGCAGGATAATGATGTGTTAAGGGAAGGTGGAGCCACTATTTACAAACACAGTCAGACAGAGTCAGACTAAACATTCTGAAACATATTTTCATCCATCTGGATTTGAACCTGCAAGAAAAAACTTGTTACCTGAATATTATCTAGGCATGCCACATAGGAACTGTTGTCGAAGGAAGTAGCAGTCCACAAAAATCACAAAAACTGAAAGGCTAAAGAAGAGCCATAAAGAAGACAGAGTGGACTATTGAAGATAAGAAATAAATTATGTATTCTGTGAATCGATGAATACTTACAGTGCAAAAAAACACTTGCCCAACAAGCCCACGTAAATAACCTAACCTAAAACAACCCCACCCCTAACTAAATATATCAACTCTGAGAGATCGCATTACAGTGGAGAAAAGGGCAACACTGTGTAGATGGCCAACTACATATTTGCCCTGGAAGTATTCATCGATTCTCGTAAATGCATTTCGATGAATACAGTTTGATGTTTCGGTGTTCAATATTACAATGTTTCAACATCATAATATAGAACCTGTATTGTTACTATTATTCAAAAAGCCAAGAATTTCCAGGCACAAGATATACAAAAAGATTAAGAGAGAAATTAGAGGAAAGAAAATACTTCCACAAGAAAAACTGTCAGAAGCCTCAAATAAAAATTTATATCCATTAATACAACAGATTTGGAAAAACAGTATATAGACCAAGAAACTTTGATCTGTTTGGAAAAAGAAGCATCTGAGGAAGTGCAAAAATATAAAAAATAAAACCTAGAGATTTTTGAAAAGCATAAGAAAGAAATATGGACATGGGAAAGAAAGAGATTTGATATGGTACAATATTTATGCAAAGGAGAAAGCCAAATTAATCAATATAAAGAAGGCAGCCCCAAAGATATTCAAAGGGAAATACAGGCAAAGGCATCCAGACATAGAAAATTTCACAATTAAAAATAGTATCACAAAGAGGGAATGTAGAAAAGAAGATTAGTAAAGTAGAAGTTAAAAAATAGACAAAGTTATGGAGTGCCTGCGAAGTGAAGGATTTGGTGTAGAAGGTCTAACACAGGTTACATCACAGCATGATGGAGCGAGTCCCCAAAGTAAGGAGAAACAGGAAGAACAGGAGAAATCTGAAGAAGAAATATGGACATGGGAAAGAAAAAGAGATTTAATCTTGTGTAATATCTATGCAAAGTAGAAAGCAAAACTAACCAATACAAAAAGAGCAGCACCAAAGATATTTGAAGAGAAATACAGGCAAAGGAACCCAGACATGGAAAACTTTACAATACAAAAAAATAAGAAGACAAAGAGGAAAATTAAAAAAGGAAATTAGTAATAGAGAAGTTAAAGAAATAGAAACTGAGGTTATGGAGTACCTGAGAAGTGAAGGATTCAGAATAGAAAATCTAATTCAGAAAACACCACAACAGGACAGAACAATGGATATCCAAATTAAGGGGAAAGCAGTGGAACATGAAGCAATTGGTTAAGTGCCATATGAAGATATTTTGGAGCCTTCCACAGGAAAGCAGTATAAACCTTCGCATGAAGCTGTACAGCAAGGGAAAGAACAAGAAACTCTGGAAAATCTGACATAGTCAATGCCGAGGAGTGATAGGGCAGTGAGTTCCCATATGACGGAGCAATGGATGGCATGGGATGAAATTGAAGAGAATGTGCCACAGGAAGATGCTATAGAACTTTCTATAGAATGACTGCAGGAAATGAAAATCAAAAATTGTGCCCTCAGTTTAGAAGAAAATGAACTAAGAGAAGAGTTGCTTGATTTAATAGACATAGACCGACATATTAAGATCAATGAAAGAAATAGACTGCAGAAGGTCAATAAAATCCAAAGGGTCAGAAGTCTGATAAAACAAAGGAACACTGTAATTAGTACTGTCCATAGAGATTCATATGATATAACAGAAGTAAACAGGATATATCACTGTGCAGCTAAATTCATAACTGATAAAGTTCTATCACAAGAATGCAGGGTAGTGAGGGAAAGGAAGGGGAGAAATCGAATATAATCATGGAAGTATTGAATAGAGAAAACTATAAAGCAATTAAGACAAGAAGTGTCACTGTTAGAAGAGTATAGAAAAGGGAACAGATCAACAAAAATACTTAGACTAGATAAAAGCAATACGTAGTATTAGAACAGATTAGGATCTATCATGCACTATCGCAATAACAAACTAAAAATCTCAGCACAGGCAGAAAAACTTAGAAGAAATGTAGACAAATATAAAGGAAAAGTACAAAATAAGCAATTTACTGATGACTCCAAAATGATTTATAGAGATTTATAGACATTTTGATTGTTTTAGTAGGAATGTTGTATATATTGCTAGATGTGACCAATGTCCAGCATTTTATATAGGTAAAACTTGTCGAACATTAAGAGAAAGGATACGTGAGCATGTTTTAGACATAAGACATATGAAAAATATTAATGCCCTGTATAGACATATTAGACAGCATCCCAAACATGAATTTAAATTTAGTGTGATACAACAAATTATTAAGGATGCTCACGGATGTGTATTGGATGTCCATTTGGACATTAGTGAAATGAAGTGGCAAATAAGATTAGATGCCACCACCTATCCGGGCATTAATGACAGTATTAGTATCTCCCCTTTGTTAAAGTTAAAACATATTTTAGGATAAAGTTCATGTATAGACCTGGTCCCTTGTAGTATAATTAACTTTGATTACGTTTTAAAAGGTTTATTTTTAAAAGGTTTATTTAATCATTTTTAATATTTTTAAACATTATTTTGAATGTTAAGCATGCTTTTATATATTAATCTAACTATTATTTTAAAATTCCCTTTGCTGACCAGCTAAATATACGGTTCATTTTAGACGATATGAAATTTGTGTGAAATATAATTGTTACAATAAGTATTTGAATTTTATAGTTAAAAACATGGTTCTGGTTGAAAACATTTTTAAGGAGCATGTCTTTTTAATGTTGTTATAGATACCAATGATGTAATTGAATTATTGTTTAATTCATAGGTATTTTTAAAGGGAGTGGGAGTTTGGGCTTACTTGTTCTGATGAAGTCCGTGAATGTAGGACAAAACCTAGGTTACCTTCTTTCAGTGTATTAGTGTATTAGTGTACTGTTTTGGTGCAATAAACTTGTCAGATTTTCTAAAAGAACAGCGTAAAGTTCCAGTGTTTGGACTGCTCAAGTTTTCTGTGGTTGGATTTGCTGTTACCAAGTTTGCTTTGAGTTGAACTGATGATTTATAGAGAATTGGGAAACAAGATAAAAGGAATTGAAAGACCACCTAAAAAAGAAGAAATAGATATATTTTGGAGAAAGATTTATGAAGATCCTGTGGAACATAACAAAGATGCTAAATGGATACAAGAAGTAAAAGAAAGAATAAGAAGTTTAAAGGTACATAATATGAAATGGAAGGAAGTAACAGCCAGAGAGATTGAAACAAAGTTAAGGAAAGCCTCTAATTGGAAAACCCCCAAGTCCAGATGCAGTACCTAACTTTTAGCTAAATGTATTAACATCTTTGCAGAAAGATTTGGCATGAGTAGGAACTATTTATATGCACACCCAGAACAGACACCGACTTGGCTAACAACAGGAAAAACAATGCTCCTATGTAAGAGTGAACCTGCAAGCTACCCTAAAAATTATAGACCAATAATTTGCCTTCCGACATATAAACTATACACTGGATTTAGAAGAAAACTCAATTATGACTAGACAACAAAAGGACAATAAATGATAGTCATATGGAACAAAGGATCCTTTGTTGTTAAATAAAGTCATAGTGGAGAAATGTAAAAGGGGGAAGAACCTAAGTATGGCAGGGATTGACTACAAAAAAGGATTTGAAAGTATCTCACATTCATGAATAAAAGAGTGCTTCAAATGTATAAGATACACCCTACAGTGATTGACTACATTACAGTAACCATGAAACAATGGCAGACCACTTTGCAATTAAGTAATGATAAAAGACAAATTATTATCCCAGGGATAAAAATTCAAAGCAGGATATTCCAGGGTGACTCTGTCACCGCTGCTATTCTCTCTTGTTCTTAACCCATTAAGCTGTCTACTGACAGCTTAGCCATATCCAGCATGGCTTAGTGGTAAATCACTTTGTCTATGGTGTGCAGGGTCCTGGGTTTAAGCCTTGTAGAGGCTGTTTATTTAAATCTTGATGATTGTATGGGAAATGGGAAATTGACCCAGCGGATCACTTCTGTGGCTCTGCTCAACAGGGGCACAGGAAAATAAATTTCTTGGGTGGCGAAAGCCAGCATACATTTTTCGGCTAGGCTTGTATAGGCCCTAGGGCCGATAGCCTAGTACCTACCTATGGCTATAATTTGGCTCCTAGAAAACAACAAAGTATAAAGACTTCCTTTTTTGCTTTGTTGATGATTTAAAACTGTATAGCTCATCAGGTGAGGAATGGAAAGCACAATTGCTAGTTGTCAAAACTTTTTCAGATGATATAAGAATGTAATTTGGTCCTGATAAATGTGCAAAAGCAACCTTTAAATTAGGAAAACTGCATCACCAAGAAAACATCAGTTTGGGACAAGAATGTGATATAAAAGAACTTGAACATGAGGCAGTATATAAATATCTGGGAACTGATGAAGGATTAACAATAAAATATGAACAAATGTGAATAAAACTTGGTAAGGAATACTTTAGAAGACTTAAATTAATCCAGGAAACAGCGATGATATCTAGGAACAAAAAGCAGTCTATAAACCAATTTGCTCTTCCTGTCCTAACTTGCAGTTTTGGAGTGATTGACTGGCTTCAAAACATGTTTGATAGATTAGACAGTAAAACAAGAAGGATGCTTCATGCTCACCAAATGATTTATAAAAATCAGTGCATACCAAGACTATATATTCCCCGTTCAGAAGGAGGGATGGGTCTCCTTGAAACTGATTACATGTATAGATCTGCAATCATGGGACTGCATAAATATCTGCTGACCTCACAAGATCCAAATGTAGTGAAAGTTTTGAAACATGAGGAGAATAAATATAAGATGACTTCTCTGCTTAATCTAGCAGAAGCATATCGGCATCAAGCAGGAATGGAAATCAAACCAGAAGTAGATAAAAATCAGGCAGCAGCTGAATGTGCCAAAAAACAAAAGAAAGATTATAAGGTGAAGGACCAGATGAGAAGGCAAGAAATGTGGAAAATGCATAAATATAGTTGTAAGTAGAGAAACATTCTAGTAGAACCTCTTGTTGATCAGGATCGAATGCAGGTATGGTTAAGGAGAGGTTAATTCAAACCAAGAGAAGAAAGGTTAATTTGGTGGCCCAAGAATGTGGGCTATGTACACATTGGTTTACAAAGTCCATTGAACATGTGGAAGAAACAGAAAAATGTAGGTTTTGTAAATCAGAATTGGAAACAGTTGCACACCTCATTGCTGGTTGTAAAATACTAATGACAGAATGACTGTATACTGAAAGGCATAATAATGTGGCAAGACTGTTGCACTGGGGATTGTGCAAACATTATGGCATTGAAGTGGCTGAAAAACACTGGAAACATGAGCCACAAAGCATCATAGAAAATTATGAAGTCTACATCACATGGGATCACCCATTAAAAATAGTACAAAAGATAGATGCTAGAAAACTGGATATAGTAGTCCATAAAAGAAGACAAACTAGCATTGATCATTGAAATTGCCACACCCAATGACTAAAGTGTGTTGCATATAGAGAAATGCAAAGTCATAAAATATCAGGATTTGCAGGCAGAAATGAGAGCAATGTGGAAGAAAGATGCTCAGACAGCTCCAACAATAGCAGGAGCAATGGGTCATATAAAAAATAATTTACAATTGTATTTTTATGTTACCAATATATGTGACCACATATGAATTGCAGAAGGAGTCATTACTAGGCATATTGTGGGTGCTGCAAAGAGCACTTCTGACTGACATCAAAGATTGAAACAATACTAATTTCATGAACTTTAAACATACTTTAACTTAGGAATGGGGTTCATTCCTGTTATGGTATTAGAAACCCAAAAGACTTGAAGAAATTAAAAAAGGAAGTCACAGTTTAGATAGTTCACAACTGATAGCACATTTCAGCAAATGAATGTATGAATTCATCTTCATTACCCTACTGACTAGTGTAATCTGTACATTCAGCTCTTCAGGTTGTCAAAAAGTACATTTAAGTTAATATACAAAGCGAAGCACAATGGTGCAAAGTGCGACAGAATAATGTGTCTAAATGCAGTAAAATTGCAAGCTATTGCCAGAAGCTGTGTACTTGCATTTAGCCGTAGTTGTATTAGGTGGCAGAGACTTTGTGCAAATGGAAGTATAATGATGCAGACAGAAGATACATTGACAGGGTGAGATGGAGGCAGGGACAAAGTAGGGTATGGCAGAAAAAGAATAGAGATGGGGCATAATCATATTGATCCAACAGATAGACATCAAACAATGCAGAAAAGCGGTCACTAACTCAGACAATGGTTGGATTAGAACCACTGACAGTAGTTAAAAAAATCTATCTACACATGAGCATTATCTCATCATGTCAGAAATCAACTGCTACTTCACAGCATTTAAATAACACAACTGAAGCACAATACCAACTTACTGAATCAGAAGGGGTGAACAGAGAGAGAGAGAGAGAGAGAAAGAGGCAGAGACAAATGCAGGAAGGAATAGCAACAATATGTTTTATGGGAGATACAGGAATGTATGTATGCTGTGTTACTCTTGCTTATTAAATCATCATTGATCTGTCATGCTCTGTCCAATAAAGTGCTTGCTACAGCGAGGAATAAGAGGTAGCAGAGTGCAACAAACATGAAGACATAAGCAGGATAACGTTGGCTTAACTTTTTGCAATGTTTTGGCAAATGATAGCTTGCTGCACTATTCAAATGGTACAGTTATAAAATGCTGTAAGTGGAGAGAAATACAGGTTGCAGATAAATATATGACAGTAATATGAAATGTCATGAATTAATACAATGACCTGCAGCTGTAATTGAACCCATCACACTATGCAAAACATTGGTCTGTAAACAGGGTAATTATTTTAGCAAGCCACATTCGAACCTCATCTTCATTACATCCAGCAACCTAAAAACTGTTATATTACCTCTTTCACAGTGCTGCCTTCAGACTGCATTTACTATGTATTCTCACAGTACAGTGGATTTAAGCACATTTGTGCAAAAGTAACTGGAGCACTGCAAAATAAATTGAAATCTTCAGCTTTTGCAATAAAAAGTCGGAATTCTCTGTCACTCAGCATTGCTGTGCTATGCCAACCTCTGTGCAAATGCTGAGGACATAAAGTGAAGGCTTTTCAATGGATTATTTCTGGTCATGTCTATTTTTGACCAGATTAAATGCGTGAAAAACGAATGGCTTGGACAGTGATGAAAATAGGGTTTACATGCAAAGGGCAGGACACTGAGAGTACAGGAATTTGCAGGCTGGTCAAGAGACAGCACTATAACCATTCAGCAGGATGGTCATGAGAGAGCACCACAAGCATCCAGTAGAATGGTTATGAGAGAGCACCATAGTCATCAGTCATCTGCCCGGATAGTCATGCGACATCACCATAGCTGTCCACGTCTTCACAAAATAAATGTACAATTGTACATGCAATGTTATGACTTTAGGGAGTCATCACACCAGTGATGAGTGACAGCAACAGAATAATATTGTATGGCCAGTTGCAGCAAACCAAGTGTGACAAGATGACACATAGGCAAAGTGGAGAGCTATGAAAGGGGCACAGTTCTTGGTGGGACCGGTGCTCATTTATTTATTTTTTTGGGGAAAGACTGGAGTGTTGGGAAACATGCTTAGGAATGAAAGACTCAGGTAGGCAGGGTAGGTTAGGAAGCATGCACAGATATACAGGACATATAAGACAGACAGGGATGGTGATGGATAGAAAATGTTGGAAGACATCATGACTGGAGATAGGTAGGGAACATTGAAGGTGCACCCATGTCCAGCTTGAGGACCATGAGAATCTAGTCCTACCCTCAGAAATGTCATCACTGATTCCTGTAGCAGCTCCCTGAGTTAGCACTGGGACATAGCATCACCTTTGCAATCTAACCCAGGACCTTTTCATCCCTGACTAAAGTGCACTGATGTCCCTCTCCATAATACTCAACACCAACCCAGTTAGCTCCTGCTGGGTGAATAAATCAGCACCTCCAATGATACAACTCCCACAGGGCATCTGTGCAACAGCAGCCATGACAGAACTACCTGATACTGTTGGAACAATTAGGGCAGGAGCTATGGACGCAATACTGACAGGTTATGAATGCAAAGTGCTGGGTGACTATGCTGCCAACTGTGAAGTTGTACTTGGCAGATCCACAGTTGTCAGTCTACCTTGCTGTGCTGCTGGTCATTATTTTTTCAGCAGCAAGGTATACAAACAGCAGAATGTTAATAAATTATAACCCCCCAAAAAATAAATGAGATAGATAGGGTGGGGGAAACAACACAAAAATAATTAGATACATGGCATGTCACATTACTGTATTTTTCAATAAACTTTGTTTGGGAATACATAAACAGTTATAATTTACTATTGTACACCTTGCCACATCCAGATATGATGGAAAGGTAGAAATGTGTGATAAAATAAACTAATCTCACTGCTATGATATAACGAATAGCAGCTATAAAATAAGTCAATCTCACTGCTATGGTATAACAAAGAGCAGCCTTTATTTCCATATGAAGGATAGGATTAATGTATTCAAAGGTAATAATTACAATTATCATAATTGAATTGTTCCTAACATATTACTGCAGTTAGGATTTTATAAATACTTATGCAGTAATAAAAGTAATTGCTCCTTCTGGATAGTGAAAGGTAATAATTACAATTATCATTATTAAATTGTTCCTGAGATATTACTGCAGTTAGGATTTTATAAATACTTATACAGTAATAAACGTAATTGCTGCTTCTGGGTATTGAACCCACACACATTTAATCTGGTGGTCTCACTGTCTAAAACAAGTAGCAAGAGTTATTGAGTAAGGCATGCATGCTTGAGTTGAAGGCTGAGGTATGCCTGGTCAAGAAGCTAATGATTGAGGGAATGAAAACAATTTCCTGCCTTGAATTTGGACCTGAATCATGCTTACCCTGTGCCTCTCTAAGGCAAGTTAATCTCCCCTGGTGCACCTGACATTTTGAAGTTATCTCCTCTGCAGCTATACAGTACAAAAAAAAAAAAAAAAAATATATATATATATATATATATATATATATATATATATATATATATATATACATATCTATATATACATATCTATATATATATATATATATATATATATATATATATATATATATATATATATATATATATATATATACATATCTATCTATATATATATATATATATATATATATATATATATATATATATAAGCCTAATGAGTATCTGTGTTAGCTGGCTAGATCATTAATGCCATATCATAGACAGATAATAGGTCAGTATACTTACTGTTCAGAGACCTAAATTCAGCCTCCCAGTGACTTAAGACATCCTGCTTATGCTTCTTATGGTCACAATAGTGGTGAAGATATTGTTCCTCTGTGTGTGGAATGACAGTTTTGGCTAAGATATCCCAAGCCTCAACCTTATACTGAGACCAGGTATAAGTCCTCTGCAGTTGCATACGGCTGTAGCACTTCATGTGGGGTACCATAAACATCCTGAACCCCTTAACACCCCACCTTTGTTCTCCAAATTAGGACCATTCTCTCCTTGCCAGCCATATCTGCAATTCAAGCTAACAAAATATGTCTGAATTGGCACACATTTCAGATCTCATGTGTAACTGATTGTGTGCAAAGATGCACTGCCTTTCCAACTGCATTTACACTGTTGAAAGTAGATGTACTTCTTGGCAGACACATTAGCACTCCTTATATCATATAGCAGTAATAGTGAGAAATGTGGCATTGAACTTTGCCATGTGTGATGCTCAACCTATTGATGCACGCTCCCATGTTCAATGGAACGTTTAATGTAATGGCTTTTAATCCTTGTAATTTGGAAGGAGAAAGAGGAGGAACTGTGACATATTGTAATGTCGGGGTTTGCACAATGTTAAAAATTGTTATATCAGCTGGGAATTGAACCCATGCAAAAACTGATACTTGGTTTATTAATTGATATTGTCACAGGAGAACTACCTTTCAGGCATAGAAATTAGTACTAATTTCAGAACAAATGGAGATGCACTTCAGAAAAGAATGTATGTGAGGGATTTTAATTAGTCCTGGGACTGCATTCCCATGTAAAAGTAAGCATTTGTGTATGTAAATATATTTCAGATGGATGTAGTTGAATGAGCTGAGCAATACAGGTTATGGCACATTACATGCATACTTCACAAGACATAACTATCCTAAACACATAGTTGGGATATGTGATGAGTCATGATGATTATAACAAAATAATTGTGCCCGTCATATATATATATATATATATATATATATATACACACACAAGTGCTCTGTCTCTGGCCTAGCACTCAAGTGTGGGGTCATTTACTGCACTGTTCTAACTTGTTGATACTTGTGAACCTCTGCTTTCCTTAAAAAAACAAAAAGCAAAACAATCTTGCTTTTTTTCCCACTTTTCTGAGATTTAAAAAAGTTCAGTTATAGATTTGCTGTTCTGAACTGTTTGTAAGTTTCTTGGAGGCCATTGTTTGCTTGGGCTAAAGGGAAGTCTCTGTGTTCATCAGTGGCAGTGATAAACATTGAGCAGCCTGCCTGCCCCTGTGGGAGTGGTTACTGCCTTGAAACTGTAGTTTTATTGGCCATTTTGGGTCAATTCCAAACTCCTTGATCTCCCTCTCTTAAAACCCTCTTTTGCGCAGTTTTGCACATTTTTGCGTATAGCGCAACATCGGGCAGCGCCGCCTAATTGGATTTAAACTATTCCTGGCTCCACAAAGTCTGCTCTTCACTTTTTCCCTTAGAACTGCTCTATCTCTCAAATTAAACACCATATTCTCATTCTAAGGCCCCTCACTGGTCCAAATAAGTAATCTTACAAGTTAGCACTAATAAACCATAAGCACTACTTACTCTTATAATCTCTATGATTACCTTGTCCCCTATTGGTCTGTTTTAATTCAGTTCCCTATATTACTCTAGCATGTCCAAAGGTCAGTCAATGGTTTCCTCTCCAGTCCAGCTGGTGAATCTGGGAATTTTGAGGCAATGTTACAACTGTCTCATGTACACGGACAATGCTCTCCTCCTCCAAACAGGTTCAAATATATGTGAGAGATGCAACCATATAGCCAAACTGGAGGCTGAGCTCTCTCATCTTAAAACTGGTGTAACCAGTCAGGAGGAGAAGGTAACCTCACACAACACAATTCCAGTATCACATAGTCCCATCACAACAGCGAACCAAACACATAAAAATACAAAAACATACTCGGAGGCTCTAAATAAAAATCTACCTAAGCAACAGAGACCTCCAAAGCAGACATCCAAGCAAACGCTACCCCAAAACAAAACACGTACAACACATAGCACACAAACTCAGTGTGCCAAGCAGTCACAGCCCTTAAGGCTGAATAACACACCTGATACCCTTGTAATAGGTGACTCTATTGTCAGACACACTGACGTCCCGCTCACCAGGCTGAATAAAGAGAAGGTCACAGTGAGCTGCCTGTTGGGCGCTAGGATCCGCCACATAACGCAAGCACTCAGGTCACTCCAAAGCAAATACAAATATGACTCAGTCATTGTACATGCTGGCATGAATGACCTGAGACATACCTCCCTCGACTACATGAAAAGAGACATAGAGGAGCTCTCTGATCATGTAGCCCAGGCCGGTATGACCCTGACCTTGGGCAGCATCTTACCCTCACCTAGAATGATGCCACAGTATAAAGATAAAATGATCGATTTTAACAATTGGCTAAAATGTTGGTGTCATTTAAAGGGGATCCAGTGTCTGTCAACCTGGGATGACATGCTTGACAAGCCACGTTGCTTCACTAGGGACGGCTTGCACCTGTCACCCCTGGGCTTTTGGATATTGTCAAAGGCTCTTGCCACCCCATAGTGCCTTTTTTAGGCAAGGCTCAAAAGTCAAACCCACCTCCATAGACAGCACAAGGAACAAGAAACTAAGGGTAATGCTGCTAAACGCCAGAAGTCTTAACCTCAAGATGCATGCACTCGAAGCTCTCCTCAGTATGGAGAACATCGATATCTGTTCAGTGACAGAAACCTGGTTCAAGGCTCCAGAGAGCACCCCAGCACTACCAGGTTATACCTCATATCATGCTTTTCGGCCCCAAAACCCGGACCGAACCACAAAAGGAGGGGGAGTTTCCATATTTATCAAGGATATCCACATCTCCAGGTTAGTGGCAGTGCATGAAGTATCGGAGACCATCCATGTGCAACTGACAGTGGGCAAGACTGCTTTTCAGTTTATAGCATCCTACAGACCACCCTCTCAAAGTCAGGAATCCCACTCGGCTTTCCTGAAAACATTAGAGAACACTAAGATCTCTCTGAACACCATTATATTGGGTGACTTCAACTACCCAAACATAGACTGGGAGCATTACTTAAGCCCCAGCACCTTAGCCCAAAGGTTCCTGGAATTTATAAACTCAAATGATATGGAACAACTAGTCACCACTCCCACAAGAGGGGAAAACATACTAGACCTGATCATTATCAACATGGGGACTCTATGCTCCATATTAGAAGTATATCCCTCATTGGTAAGATCAGACCATAAACTGATTTCACTGGATATCCACATCCCGACCCCACCCCCAGCACAGAAAACCACAGTGAAAAACTTCTTAGAAGCGAACTTCACACTTCTCAAAACTGAAGTGGAATCCTTCAAGGCCCCAGGGCCAGTGGAAACTACGGCCCAAACTTCAGACTCGTATAAAAACGCATTCTACGGACATCTCCAGGAATGCATGGATCATGCTATCCCAAACAAAATCAAGACCCAATCATCCAAAGGCAGGCATCCAGTCTGGTGGATCCCAGCCATAAATAAACTGTACAACAGAAGGAGGAAGCTACTACATGATAGAGCAAAATCCCTAAAAGGGAAGGCATCTCTGATCAGTACTAGCAAAAAATTACAATCCCTCATAAAATCCTCCAAGGCCAGCTTCAAGAGAAACATTGCACAGGACACTAAAGACAATCATAAGGCTTTTTTCAGTTATGTTAGGAACCTGGGATGCAACTCCCAGACTTGTTCTGAGTTGATTCTAAATGACAAAAAATACACTGAACCCACAGACATCGCCAGTATCCTGGCAGACAGGTTCAGTGCAAACTTCTCCACCCCCTCCCCCCAAAAGAGCAAGTATCTATCCCGGCAGAGTGCAGCCTCCCAAACATCTCTGATGCTCAGGTGAAGGCCGTCCTCTCCAAAGCAAAAAACACTGCTTCCATGGGACCAGATGGTGTCCCGGGTTGCGTCCTACATGAACTCCAAGAAGAACTAATCCCTCAAGTAAAACTGCTGTACACTCTCAGCCTCACTAAAGGATATGTGCCTACAGAATGGCATACAGCAACAGTGGTCCCACTCCACAAAGGTGGCGCCTCTGCGGACCCTGGAAACTATCGCCCCATAAGCCTGACTAGCCTAGTATGCAAGGCTATGGAGAGGATCATCATGGAACTCATAAACAAAGACATTGGGGACCTACATACACTAGATCCTACCCAATTTGGCTTCGTCAGGGGCAGATGCTGCCTTTTGAACCTGGTCAACTTCTTCAAAACAGTCAGCAAGGCCATAGATGAAGGGAAGGTAGTCCACACAGCCTATCTGGACCTTGCAAAGGCATTTGACACAATACCCCACTCGGGCATCATAGATAAGCTATCCAGCCTAAATATAAATCCCTATGTCAAAAGATGGGTCACAAACTGGCTCAAAGACAGAACCCACAGAGTCGGAGTTGCTAGAGCCATGTCAATCTCGAAACCGGTCACAAGTGGTCCTGGGACCTCTCTTGTTCAGTATTTACTTTTCTGAGGTACAGGCCAGCGTGGAAGGACTACGGCTCACCAAGTTCACAGATGACTGCAAACTGGGCGCCATAATCAACTTTCCAGCTGACACAAACATCCTTCAAAAAGGTCTCGCAGAGACGGATAACTGGTGCCAGAGCCATGGTCTAAAGCTAAATGCCAAAAAGTGTATAGTCATACCCTTTGGCAAAAACAATGTGCCCACAAATTACCACATAGGTGGTAACCCATTAAGTACAGAGAAAGTAATTAGGGATCTGGGGACCCAAATAGATAGCAATCTCTCCTTTGACAACCACATTGCCAAAGTGGTTAGAAAGACCTTCTACATAGCCCACCTCATCATGAAAGGATTCACATCTAGATCAAGAGAGGTAATCGTGCCCCTTTATTCATCCCTCATCAGGCCCATCATAGAATACAATGCCCCCTTTGGGATGTACCTTACCCGACACCTGCAGCAATTAGAAAGGCCCCAAAAGTACCTTACCAGGAGGATCAAGGGACTCAAACAGATGCCATATGCTGCTCGGTTAAAAAAACTCCAGCTCTACTCAGTTGCATACCGCCTACTTCGAGGTGATCTATGCCTGACATATAAAGCTATGTCCAACCCAGAATTAATGGACATGCTCCACCTCAGTAAATCTAAATCCTTTAGAGCCACGCGCTCAAGGGACTTGAACCTCAGCACAGAAATAAATAGAACATGCTGGAGGGACAGATTCATAACCCAGAGGCTCCCTTTGCTCTGGAATAGAATTCCAATTCATGTTAGGCAGAGCACCTCACTGACTCTCTTCAAGAAGAATCTTGATGAGTGGATGGAGGATCGTAGGTTTGTCCCGGGGATTACTTCCGTGTCACTATTAGACAGAGGCACAGTAAACTAAACTTTAAAAAGGGCACAGTATACTCAAATCAAGGGGTGGCGTAAGCCAAACACAATCGGGCTAGGCTTATAAATGCCCCAGGGCAGATAGCCTCGTATGAACCTATGAACCTATGAACCTATGAAATATCATCATTGCCATGTGCAGGAAATTGGACATACATTAGCTTGAAGTTATATGTGAGACATTAATGATATATGCTAAATAGAAATGTTTAATTAAAAATTGCTTGCAAGAAACATGTTTAACATTCTTATTTTTCTTCATTGTTACAGTCCTTATCAAAATGTTGTGATAAATGAGATAGTTACACCTTCTGCAAAGTATCTTTTAGCCAGATTAAAACCTTTGATCAGCTATGTTCATTATTTAAGCTGACTGCAGTTATACCTCATACCACAGAGATAGGCATGTAACTGGTGGAATTTCTCCACTCACTGCTATCCAGAGTGCTGAGGAAAGGTCACTGTTGCAAGCCATTATTGATCTACATAAAGCATTCTAAACTAAAGTTTGCACTATTTCCTTAGGTAATGAATCATGTTTGCAAGAGCAAATGCAAATTAAAAAGAAATTAAAAAAAATACATTACATGTATAGAGAGTGTAACCTGATCTCAACACAGGTTCAAACAATACATCTTGTGACTTATTTAACTAAATTCACTTTTTTTATAACTCATACCACAGAACTGGACATGTGTCAGGAACATTCCCTGAAGTAAGCACTAGCCATGGTGTGGGGGGCTGCTCACTGACACCAGGTATATTTGCTCTACATAAGGCTGTCTAAACTAAATTTTCACTCTTTTACTTAGTCAGTGAACCATTTTTGTGTGATGCTGAGTGGAGAGCAAATGGAAAAGGCATTAGAAGAAAATATATAACACAGAAAAAAGCTGGCAGTAATGTAAATGCAGCCAATGGGTATATATGGCAATGACCAGAACAAGAAGTGCATTCATCCTTCTCACATCTTACTGGAACAGCAGAAATGTACTTTATGGAAAACATTATCAGACTTGTACTTAATGTTTTTTTCTCTAAACTCACTGCACTTACACCCTGTGTCACAGAGAAAGTTACCTAACAGGTTTATTTCCTTCATCGAGTACTGTCCAGAGCGCTAACAGATGTACAGTGCCGTGGGGCTGGCTTGTGCTATATAATGCAGCCTAAACTAAATTTTTCACTTTTTTCCTTAAGCTGTGAAAGTTTATTTTGCACTGCCAAGTGGTTTGCAAATCCAGAAGATAATATTTATCAGAAGAATTCACACAACTTTTTTTGAAATTAAAACTTGAATCACAGTGTGTGTGTGTGTGTGTGTGTGTGTGTGTGTGTGTGTGTGTGTGTGTGTGTGTGTGTGTGTGTGTGTGTGTGTGTGTGTGTGTTTGTCTATATATATATATATATATATATATATATATATATGGGTCTACGTCAGTAAACCAAATTTTTACTTACCCAGACTACAGATCACTGAGACGACAACACAGAAATTGCAATAAACCAAATCATTACATTACCAACGTTTTTTACAGGAGAAGAAGACACTTGGCCATCATTTAACAAAATAGCACACTAAAGTATATCAAACACACCCAGGTGTGGGGCTAACACCCCCATTCCCCCCTAGCTAAATATACCAACTCCAGAATTGTACTACACTGGGGAAAATGGCAAATTTCCCCAAGTTGTCCATGTGTCTCCATTCCCTGTAAAAAAAAAAATCAGTAATGTTCAGGTTCAGTTTATTGCACATTTTCTGTTGAATCGGGTAATTGTAATATATATATATCAGTATCAGGTCTTAAGGTAATGCTATAGGAATGAAGAAATACAACAAGAATGGAAGAAATCATTTCATTGTTCACACAGCACATACATTTAATCATCATAATCACTATCAACCTCCCTTTTTTCACTTCACTTTCTCTATGGATTTGATGTTTCCTATCAACTGTCACCTTCTCCCTCCATTCAGTGCATCTGTCCTACTGTCTTCAGTGCTCTCATTTCAAATTTGTTTATGACAATGTTTACATCCTTTGCACACCATGGAAGCACTACCTTATGGTGAAATGCTTAGAATATCCAAGTTGTGCAATAATGTGTGTGCTTTCAAACAGGAACTAGGTAGAACTGTTGATATGTTTGTCAAGAGAGGCTATAGTAAAGACTTAATTGAGAAAAGTTGGAATAAACATTCCAATAATAATTATAAAAAAGGAAATTATGATGTAAACAAACTGCTATTGGTCCCTTTAGTATGACTGACAGAATATAAAGATACGATTTACTTTGTCACAACATTTGGTTGCGTCAGCTTTGAAATTGTAGATCACTTAAAATATCATTGGAAATACTTGTGTTCTTTGAAAAATGTTTCTACGTACTTAATGATAGGTTGGGAATTTCCTATAGAAGGGTTAAAATATACAGAACTTTATAGTAAGAGGAAGATTCTGTTCACATCTATGAATCCACTATTTTTCCTTCTATCTCAGTTCTCAGCTTCTTCTCACTTCCCCCATTTGCTGCCATTACAACTACTGTCTTATCTGTACTCAGTTTAATCCCATGCACATTCAGTTTTGCATTCCATTCCCCTATCCTTTGAAGTTCTTGCTGAGTCTGCCTGTAATGCCACGTCATCTGCATACAGAAACTTTGCTGATCTGTCCATCTGACCTGTTTGCTAATGTAGTCCATCACTAGTATGAACAGCAGTGGGCTCAGAGCTGAACCTTTATCTACACCACTCCACTGTGGATCCCTCTGTGGGATTGAACACTGTTCATTCTTCAGTCATCAGATCCTTGTCCATGGCTTGCCCTAATTCTACCAATGTTTCTGGGACTTTGAATGACCATGGATCTGCCCAAATAAGCTTTATTGAGACCTTTCATATACTTTCTCCACGTCTAGGAATGCCCAGTTGGATTCTTTCTTCATCCCTAGCTTTTCAGCTGTCTGCCTCACTACAAACATCAGGTCAGTTTTGCTGCATACTGATCTGAATCAAAACTGCTCATATCCCATCTTTCAATTAGTCTGTATATCATGCAAAGTGACAGGAGTTTGATACCTCTGAACTGCACACAGTAGTGAATGTCCCCTTTCTTCTTGAACACTAGTACTAGTCAACTAATATTGACACAATTTCAAATTACTTATATGTCTGTAACTTTTAGTCCTTACTGACTATACTTGAGTTTCCCATATCAACACATTTTTACACCAAAATGAGTCCCACAATTTAGTATGACCTCCAAAAGTAAAATGATCTGTGAACAGGTTTTGAACCATGCATCACTTGTACTGTTTCTTTAAGCTCAATAGATTTACACATTATGCCACAGAGATAGGAGCCTAACACCCTGAATTTCTTCACTCAGTACTGTTCAGACTACTGAGGAAAGAGCAACAATGCCAATGTTAATTGTGCTGTTGAAGGCAGTCAAAATAAAATGTGTAATTTTTTTTTTACTTTGGGCAGAGAACTGCCATTCATTGCTACTGATCACTGCCAGCCATGGAGTGCAATGACAAATGGTGTGCAAACACTAAAAAAATGGAATCAAATGTACACTTCAGATGTTTAATCAACTTTATCTTGCATCAAGAACCTGTATGGGTTTGAACCGTCAAGGAAGGGTGGTAAGAACAGTCATTGAAGAGTATTTCCCTTACTTGACACATACACAGACATGCATTTGCAGGGAGAAAAAAGTGTTTAGATGTACTGATAATGTGACACTGCATCAAATCACATTGAAAATGCAACAGAAACAAGTTATGAAAGCTGTCCTTTTCGTTTGACAGTAAATGTCTGGATGATCGTGATACTGCCAGCAGTTAGGCTACCCTTGTACTTACGCAATATTAAAAAAGACAGGAAACACTGCAGGTGTGTTCCTTTCTTTCTTTGTGTTGTCTCATTCCCTTATCTATGTTTTCTTCAGATCAGTTATATCTTTGTTTCATTGCATTTGTTATCTGTATCAATGTTTAAAGTACCCCTTGAATACGAACGACATTTCTTACTAAGGGGCAATAACTGTGGTCATTAAAGACAGCATCTGAATGTTAGGAATGTTGTTCTCCTAAAAACATCAATGTACTTTTAGACTTTTTTGTAACAAGTCTCTTCTTCCTGACACACTCTCAGTAAGTGCATTTCAAAGAGGGGAGACTATAAAACTCTGATCCTACAGTAAGACTAAACATAGACACATGCAAGAAATTAGCAGGCAACACTTCTCAATGCTTGTCCTTGCATTGCTAAGGCATGTGCATGTAATCTTGTAGGTCCTTACACCATGTTTACCTTCCCTGCACTTGGTGCAGATGGAGGTATTCAGGAATGTTAATGATTTAACACCTCATTTGCATATGCATAGCACTCACTGAGCTGACTCTGCACTATATAAAGGAAATCATGTAGCTAATGCACTTGTATCATAGATTGGATCCAGAGAGCTGAATACTGCAAAATAAATAAACACAGCTTTTGGAAAAGTATCTACTTTCCACACTGCTGTATTGTCAAGCTCTGTTGCTGTTTCTTACATAATGCTTTTAGTGTAGCATTAAAAAGTGAATTGCACTGTCCACTTAAAAGTATTGTGGAGCTTTTCTCTCTGGGCCTCCACTGAAAATGGGTACCTCATGCATAAATAAATAAATAAAATCTTAATGGTTTTCTTTATCCATTTCTTTTGGTATAGCTATTTTACATCTGAGCTCAGCTAATTCTGTTCTATTCTTTTTAGCTGAGCCCAGATGGATAGTAAATTTTAATGCAGACAAGAAACCAGGCATTAATGATGCTGTATGTGTTAAACCGGTACTACACACACACACACACGCACACACACACGCACACACACATGCACATATTTTTTTTTTTAACTCAATGTATTTCTTATATGATGTTACTTATTTACTGACATGTTGACTATATGAAATGCAATCTTTTTCTTAGTAGTTTCTGGAGATATGTTTTTACGCTGACTAATTAGTTAATTGTTTAAGATTTGGCAGTCTTTTTAAGTGCTTTGATGGTGTTCTTTTTGTATTTGACTCTGAAGAAGTGTCTGGGAAGTCATGAAAGTGCTTACTCTCCTTTTTTGTTTTATTAAAGACATTTTAGTTTAAGCCATGGTTGGTCTTTTGAAAAAAACAGTAACATTTACTATCAGGGTAAAACTCAACTTACTACAAAGCCCTCTTATCTTTGGAGCCTACTCTAAGGAAAACTTATTTCAGCTTACTGATGATCTGATGAAATGTAAATGCCTTCCTCATCTCCATGTCTCCATCTTTCACATTGCCACATTTGCGCAATATTTTCTGTGCTCACCTCAATGTGTACATCAAGGTAACTATACAATAACAGCAAGAAACATGTAGCCCATCATCTACAGATGAACTCAAGAAAGCTCAACAAAGAGCTCAGAAACAAAATCATATCCTCAGAACATAAGAAATGCTACCAAGAGAGATACCCTTAGGGATAAAAAAGACTTCTACCTAAACCTCCAACAAACTTCACAACATACACCAAAAAAATTCTGGTCAGGAATTAATATACTTCTTCAGCCAGGAAACACTACTACTCCCACCCCTGTAGGTTTCAACCAAAATAATTCCAACCTAATCCCTGATGCCTTTAATAAATATTTTACAGAAGCCATTCAATCTCTAGCAAACTCTCTACCACCTTTACCTGCTTCACAATTGAATACCTCTAATACTTCTTCCCCAACCTTTCATTTACACCCTGTTCCAACATCTCTTATTTACAAACTTCTTACCAAACTAAAACCTTGTACCCCATCCGCTGACCATCTCCCATCTGAATACCTACAGATTGCTGCACAAGCCATTGACTACCCCATATCTATCCTGATTAACAGAACCATCACTGAAGGCAAAATCCCTACCTTATGGAAAATATCACATATTATCCCTCTACACAAAGGTGGAACTTCAATTGACCTCTCTAACTACCGACCTATTACCTTACTCTCCCCATTAGCCAAAATAATGGAAAAATGTATTCACAAACAAATTCTTAACCACCTTCTACAAAACAACCTACTAGCCAACTGCCAACATGGCTTTAGACCATTTCATAGTACTACTACTGCTCTTCTCTCCTTCACTGACACTATAAACAAAAACCGCAATAATAACTCATTTTCCTCTGCACTATTCTTAGACCTGTCAAAAGCCTTTGATATGGTTAATCATACCCTACTTCTTGAAAAACTAAAGCACCTTTCTCTCGACCTACAAGCATTACAATGGTTCAGATGTTATCTTCAAAATAGACAGCAAGCTGTACTCTGGGATAACAATTTGTCTTCCTTACTTCCAGTTAATATTGGAGTCCCTCAAGGCTCAATCTTAGGTCCACTTCTTTTTTCCATATTTATTAACGATCTCCACTTGAACATACCCCACGCCACTTGCATTCAATATGCAGATGACTCTACCTTAATCTGTACTACCAATAATATACCCTCACTCCAATCTCTAACCCAAACTGTATTCCAAGAAGTAGAAAACTGGTTCATGCAACATCGTCTTCTCCTGAATCCAAAGAAAACAAAACTACTTTTTACACCAACTCATAAGTCACCCACTCCATTCTTCTCTATAACCTCCAATAATGCTACTAATATAGCACCAGATACTACCACCCGCTTACTAGGTGTCACAATCGACAATCATCTTAACTTTGATGACCATATTAACTCCACCATAAAGACTGTTAACAGAAAACTTGGTACCCTCTACAGAATCAAACCCTTCCTTACACCCTCAGCCAGGCAAACTATCGCACAAACTCACCTCATTTCTACCCTTTTCTATGCCTCTGCTATATATACCAACCTTTCAAAAAACAACATCTCCAAACTATCTACCTGCTATAATAGTATTGCTAGATTCATCACATGCTCTCCCTTTAAAACACACCACTGCCTTAACCTTAAACAACTAGGATGGTTAGAATTACAGAACCATATACTCTGTCAACAGTTACTTATGACACAAAAGATCTTATACCACCCAAACAATACCCCCATCCTCTCTAATCTGATCTCTCCATATAAAACCTGGCTACACTACGTTCTGCAAATAAACTACTTGTCTCCTTAACTAAATCAAACAACAAAGCTGGTGACTCTCTTTTCTCAAACACTATAGGAAAAAAATGGAATCAGCTCCCTCCTGAACTATCTACACTAGCATCTGCTTCTCAATTCAAAAACCAAACAAAAGAACATCTAAAAACTAAGTGGCTCTGTCCTTGTGCTAACCCAGACTGAAACCTGTATTTCACTCCTATTTCAACCCTAGCCCTCCCTCTTGCCTCCAAAACTTATTTCTCTCCTCTTGTTTTATTCTTATTAATTTGATAGGATTTGGGAACTTTGTTCTTTCTGCAATTGCCCTGGTGCTGTCTAGTGCATTTGCTTGTTTATGTCTGGTCTAGCTTTTGCCTAAATGTTTTCTAGTCACTGTTTGTTAGTCCATGTGCTTTTCTCATTTTACCTATGTTACTATGGTACTGTTGCTTTATTACTCTATTTTACTTATTTGTTTTTGTTATATTGTTATTCTTATGCTTGGAGCTTTTCTCCCCGGGCCTCTACTGAAAATGGACATGTATCCAGTTAGACTAGCCCGGTCAACAAATGTAAAATAAAATAAATAAATAAAAAATAAAAATAAGTGTAGATTGAGAAATGTTACATCTGCTGAGAACAACTACAATGCCTTCTTCAGGTATCTCAGAAATCCTAGAGGTAATGTCCACCAATATTTAGGATAATTTGTAGTTTTTTAGGCTTCTTGTCAGGGGACCATTAGGGAGCCTAACCTAAATTCTGAGCTTCCCCCAAGCAATTTCCAGTTAAGTGACTTGCTCAAGGTCACACAATAGATAAATAAGGACTGAGGGAATCAAACCTTGTATCACAGGAACTACAGCTTACAGCTTTAACTTTCAGTGCCAACTATACAGAGCTAATACATAACAACACTTGTCCCCTGAGGACATAATAGCCAATGGGTTCACATCTGATATTAACCCATATCTTCCCTTTTCTCCAGGAATTAAAAAGATCCATACCTTCCCCACCGATCACTTCTCAGTAGGTCTTGAAATTACTTTCTCTAAGGCCAAAAACACTTGCTCCATGGGCCCAGATAATGAGTCAGGCTACCTTCTTGTCAACACCAGACTCTTTCTGTTAGATTTGCTATGAAGCCATATCAGCTTCAGCATCTCCACTGGATTTATGCCAGAGAAATGGAGACCTGCAGTAGTCATCCCACTCCACAAGGGAGATAGGTTCATAGGTTATAGGTTCATAAGTTTGTAGGTTCATACATGTTTACTAGGTTAACAACTACAAAGGCCTATTTATGCCTAGCCATGCATCCTAAATCTCTGACAAGTTCTGGTACCCTTGATAAGTGTAAGCAGTGGTTTGGGAGATGGAACATTTATAAGAAGGGTTCTGAGAGATGGACCATTTACAGGTTGTCTGCGTCCATTAGAGACATAAATACCAAACTAGAGATGAATTTCCTGTTTCCCATCCAGTTGTCCAAGTAACACTTGAGTTTGGTTAGAAAGGAACTCTGCTTCACATGTATGGGGAGCCTGCTCCAGAGAAGAAGTAGTCTCTTGGATACATATCTGTTTCTCCAGGAGGTCCTATTTATATCACAGGGAAGGTTTAAGTGTTTAGAAAGGGTAATTCTTGTGCTCTTTGTTTTGTGGATATGCAAGAAGTCCATCAGAGTGGGGACTGACAATGTCTTGTATGCCAGGCGTAGCTCTCTCCTCAACAGCCTGTAGGAGACAGAATACAGGGATAGGGCCTTAAGGAGGTCTGTACAGGACATATTACTTACACCCTGTATTCTTTTAGCGAGGATCCACTTTGGCCGTTCCAATTGTTGAATATACATGGTTATATACATAACAAAGGGGCATTGTACTCAATGATAGGTCTGTTGAATGCTGAATACAGTAGCAAAATTACGTTCTTATAAGTTGCAAAACAAAGACTGATTTCCTCAGTACTCTAGGCATGTAATGGTCAAAGGCTAAATTACAGTATGTGTGCATCCCTAAGTCAGTGACTACTGGGTCAGTTCTTAGGTGTGTATTATCAATGCATGTCTTATCAATCCATACTCTGGAACAAACAACCTATCTATATCAAACAAAGCTCCTCATTAGCACTCTTGAAGAAAAATCTTGATGATTGAATGGGAGATAGGAAATTCACCCTGGGGATCACTTCTGTGGCTCTGCTCGACAGGGGAAGAGGAAAATAATTTTCTTGGGTGGCAAAAGCCAGGGTACCTTTTTGGCTAGGCTTATATAGGCCCTAGGGCCAATAGCCTAGTACCTACCTATGAACCTATGAACCTATAATAGTTACTGGGGTGGATGACTTCCCAAAAGATATTATTATGCATTTCTTGTCATTTAGTTTTAGTCCATGGCAATATAACCAGTTATTTGTCTGTGTCAGCCCTTCCTGGTGAACATTTGCGTCAGTGTGGGATTCAATGACTGCTCCTAATTTGCAGTCATATGCAAATGCAGTCAGCCAGGCTATTGACATTGCAGGACCAATCCCCAAGGGACTCCACATATGACTGGTCTCTTTGTAGAAGTGGATGCCCAATTCTAACTTCCTGGGTCCTGTCTGTGGGCCATCTGGCTAATGGCTATACACTGGTTGACTTAAGGGTTTGTACCTAACTGCTGAAGTTTTTCAACAATGCCTGAGTGGGGGTATTGGGCAAATGCCTTGGCAGTTCAAGGTAGGCAAGAGTAAATCATTTTGCCCTCATACATTGCTTTGGTTAACTTTTCAAAGTTTACCTGGTTCAGTAGGCATGACCTGGCCTTGACAAAACCAAACTGGGTTGGGTCCAGTGTCTGGATGTTTTCTATGCCATTATTGATTATTTCCATGGCTTTGCATATGAGACTAGTGAGATTTATGTATCTGTTGTTTCCAGGGTCTGTAGATTGCTCACATTTGTGCAGAGAAATGATTGTTGCTATTCTCCATTCATGAGACATGAAGCCTGTTTAGAGGCTACAGTTAAATAGCAATTCCAGAGAGACTGAAAGGTCAAGTTTCATGCTATTTAGAAGGCATCCTGGGATATTGCCTGTGCCTATTGATACAGTGTTCTTAGACTTATTAAGGACTTTTCCTTAGTGATAGCAGTGGGGGTTATATTTGGTTGTATTTCCTGAGGGAAGCTTGAGAAGGAGAGAGGGGTAAAGTTGGAGCTGAATTTATTGGCCAGTTTGTTTGCTATATTTTCTGTCTCAGTATAGTTGGCTCCATTAACAATGGGCTCTGCACGCAATTGTGTATTGAGGTTGTGGACATAGTGAAATAATGCGTTCTGGTTGTCCTTGTCCTAGAAGGCCAAATTTACCACAAATATGGGTTTGGTAGACTTTACTTGTCCTCTGAGTAGTTTATTTAGTTTGATGAGAGTCTTTTATCATGCTGGGTGCTACACCAAATTGTTTTTGCAGGAGAATACCTGCCCCGAACTTGGATATACTTAATTTGAGGTTTTACAACAGTGGATAAAGGGAATTGTGCAGTATTATTGAAGATGATTTAGGAAAAAATATAGGATTGAGTGAAAGTGGTATCAACAGAATGACACATTACAGTAGAGTGCATACTGTTGGACAGATGAAAAAATGAACACAAAGTTGCTCCAACTGCAGAGAAGTTCATGGAGAACTAGTATACCAATACTATTTTGTAAATGGAACTCATTTGTGTTTTAATTGTTAAGCCATATTATAAGTTTGTGAGACTGTATAACTTACACTCCTCAACAGAGTCTCTAAATTGTGTTTAATTTGTACTATGTTAAGTTTTCTTGTGTAACTACCTTTGGAGCTTTTCTCCTCAGGCCTCCACTGAAAATGGACATGTATCCAGTCGGACTATCCTGGTCAACAAATGTAAAATAAAAATAAATAAATAGATTACAGAGGTTCCCTATTAGATGATTGAAGACGCATTCTTTCAAATGTGTCTTGATCGAACTTGAAAGTGCAAAATGGCATGGGAAAGAAATCGCTTGGCTGCCTTCGGAATTTTGCCATTTTCGTCACTATAGTGCGATCTCAGATTTGATATATTTAAGTAGGGGGGTGTGGGAGGCAAAGCCCCCCACTTTATGTAATGTTTTAAAGTTTTTTTTTTTCTTTTTTGGAACAGCGATTTTTTTTCCCTGGGAAAAAAAATCACTGCTCTGAGTGTTCGGGATTGTAAGCTTTCACTTACATGGGTTTGATAAATCAGTTTTCACTTTTCTAAGCGTTCGCTGATTTAATATAGACCCGATTACAGAGGCACGGTGACATCTGCAGGAAAGCAAAACCCAATTTGGTGAGGAGGATTTGTAAAAACAAGAAGTAGGTGCAAGATGGGATGAAGACATTTGGCCAAGAGTTTGGGGCACTGTGAGAGAGAAGGTCCGTAATAGTCAGGTATGATCAATCAAGAAGGTAGGAGACTGGCTCTGAATCGAGAGACGTGTTGACAGCTGACACAACATCTCATGTGGAAATGAAAAAATGGGGATGATGATGAAGATGGTGACATCAGTTCTTAAAATAGTTACCCACATATTCCTGTGACAAAATGCCTTACCCTGGAGATTGAAAAACAAATACTACCAGTAACTGGGATGTCAGTGGGAAGGGTCTTTTTTTAACAATTCTTTATTTTATAGCACCATTAATTTCCTGATAATATATAAAATGACGTAATTCAATATTCTGTTAGTAAGAAGGCCTGCTTAGGTCATATAAAATAAAATATAATTTTAAAACTATTGCTTAATAAGTGTAAGACTGGATTTTACTTAAATGTAGTTTGTTTCAGTATTTTCTTTGCAGAAAATTTACAGGGTTTTGGTAGGAGAGATAATTCATACACAAAAGTGAGAAAGTTAGCTAGTTTGGACTGATAAGCAGAAAGACATTGCAGTGCAGTCTGCAGACGTTTGGTACAGACATTCAAGAGTGAGTATAGAAGTCAGGTCAAATATCCAGCATTCTAGAGCATTAATTATATTATTCAGGAGGAAAGAAATAATTCTGAGTGCAATGAGTGCAGAAGCTACTGACATTATAATTCAGTCTATTTCAGTGTGTCAGCACTGTTATTAGAGACAGTAACATTTGATTTGGATATTGTTCATGTTGATATCTGCCTTCAATGTACATAATAAAACATTCTTAACCAAACTACAGTATATTCAGACCTTTATTCTGAAAGGTACAATTATTAAAAGATAAAAACAGTTATTCCAACCTCATTCCATTTTCTTCCAGTTATTTCCAGTTTATTCTAATATTCTATAGTCCTTTCAGTTCTTACAATAAGGAAAATAAAATGTTTGCTTATTCTTTCCTTTTCACCCTAAATGGCAGTTATATAACTATGTGTGCCACTCTTTTCCCAGTGAATGGTTAATAAATTTGGTTATGTTTGACAGGAGGACTAACCCAGTTAGATTGCTTAGCTTTTTAGCTATGATATAGTTAATAATATACAAAGTGAAAAAAAAAACATTAAATACTTAACAATGGACAACAAAATCCGAATCACTCTAACATGGTTAAGAGACAAATAGGTTTGACTGGTAACTAAATAGGATAAATACCTTTGAAGGGACACAGATTATATCATAGTGTTTAAATATGAGACATAAAATAGATCACATTGGTCACATTGTAACACAACTGATGGACATAACAGAGATGTGGTTTGCAGCAGATACATATTGGTTTCAGTAGCTCACACAGTAGGAAGGTATGCTTTTAAAATAAGTATACAAGGTTTGGATAATTATGAAGTATGCAGAATGAATTCACTCCACTGAGTTGTCATATTTTAACTTTCTGTCAATAAAGTGGACAAGTCAACTCATTGAAATACCTGGCAAATTCACAGGCAGCAAGTCAAGCAATTTTTTTTTATGTGGCAGGGCAGCAAGCTTCTCTGCAACCCCAGCTCCACATGGGGAGCTTTGTTCTCACAACCACTGTGGTTGTAAAATAACAGTGAAAAGAGGAAACAGCCAGTAAGTTTGCAGAATAGCTGCAGTCTGAAAGTAGAGCTGATATTTATTTATTTATTTTCAGTTTGATTACCGGGGAAGTCCACTGGGCCAGAACGTGTCCATTTTCAGTGGAGGCCCGAGGAGAAAAGCTCTGTAAGCAAATACAATACAATAAAGGTTACATAATGTTAAAAGTAGAATACATGTATAAAATTCATGCAATCAGGAAATGCAAAATGCATAAAATGTACTTCATAAAAACTCAGTTAACAGATAACAGAGAACACAGTTTACAGGTATTTCCATCCAGCACACCATGACCAACTGTCAAATAAAAAAGATCTGAGGTTTCTTGTGTTTTTACATTAGAAGGGAGGGCAGGTAGCATGCATATGTTTTAGTTAAATAAGGTAAAAAAACTTGCTGTGCATATATAATAAAATATTTCAGAAGGTAAAATTCATGAAATATAGATCTTCCATGCAGAATTGCTTTGTAGTACTAAGGAACTTATTAAACTACATATTACCATTTTGACTGGAAAATCCTGAGTGGCATTCTATATTTTCATTGAAGCCTGGGAGGAAAGTTTCACACAATGAATACAAAATGAAACAATTAAATGTTAGACAACAAAACTGTCAAACAATTGAACTGATTTTTACAAGACATGCGTCAGAGCTATTATTATTTAAACAATATTGTAAAGACTTACAATTCAACAAAGAATGAGGTAAAAACTTAGGAAATCAGAGTACATATCTTACACTTTTATCAACACCTTCTGTGTAGTGTCAAGTGACTAGAGTACCTTTTCGAACATTATATATATATTTTTAATACATTCATTTGAAACAGTCTTTCATTTATAAGACCCTGCAGTTTCAGTGTTGCTTTTTTGATGCAAAGGTTTTAGGATATTTTGAACTGCTACAGTTTCTTCATTTGCATAGTTATGCAGGTCACAGTTCAGTACCCACGGAAATGGTCAGTAATTGAGAACATTTGTACCATTCATAAGTCGCGTTCAAGAATGAAGATGCCGGTATTTCCTGCGTCACTATCAACACTAATATAACACTTGTGAAGGGTTTTCTTAATCCTCTTAAAAATTTAATAGAACATTGACATGCATTTTACGAACATTAAGAAGTGTGAATCTCTGACATCTATCATTACAGACTACCTGTCAGTGTCAGTTATTTACGAGAAAGCCAAACATTTCAGGAGGGACATGGCAAATAAACATAGTAGGCAAAATCATGGATGTTAAAAGTTAATAGAACAATAGGTTTTGCATAAACACACATTTTCTGAACTATGAAGTTCTAATGTTTGAAACTGACTAACTGTAATTTTCAGTGGTTTGCCAGCAAATCAAACATTTTATGAGGGACAGGACA
>NC_056726.1:1489891174-1489993674 GCF_019279795.1 Protopterus annectens | reverse complement strand
CAATAGACTCGCCATGGTCTGCATTTCTTCAAATTCAGCGCATTTTTATTCTAAAATAGTGCTGATTCATTTTTTTTCATTTTATTTTTAATTTGCCAGTGAGATGAAGTGACCCAAGGTTACCCATTTCAACCACAGCCCAGAAGCTAAAAGTGCAAAGAGCATTTCTAGCCATTGTTTTGAAGAAGTAAATAAAACTGTAAAACAGAGTATATAGAGAGAGTAGGTGTAGGAAGATAGAATGAAGAAAAAAGTAATGTTAAGTAATGCAGGCGTACTGAGCATCAGGGGACAATAATAATACAGAAATGTATAGATTTACCCATAATGTAAAATAGGTCAGTTATTTTGCCTGCTCAGTTTTCAGCAACATTCAAACTCCATTTTGGTTTACTCTGTGGTAGAGGTACTGAATATAAAACCTCAGAAGAGCAATGAATGCAAGATTACAGCCAGCTGCCTCATTTATCTTGCATCTGTATGATTTGAAATAGAAATAGCAGAAATGTTAAATAGGGTCACGGTGTAGCTGCTTTCCCAGAATCCACTGCTGGTACACGAACCTTAGTTACTGTACATGTAAGCCTGGAATGTAGGTCACACAGGAAGTTTCCAATTACAGAAAAGTAGGTTTTAAGAATGGCTGAGATCTGCACCTCAGTGGCAGAGTTCTGATACTCCTGAACAAACAAGACTTCTGTTTATTGTACTTATACTTTAAGGTATGGTATAGTAAATGTAAATATACGGCACCTTGTTGTTGTAACACTTTATCATTTTTAGCTTATCCAGTAAAGTGTGAGAGCCTGGAAAAGCATAACAGTTAAGCAATAAACTTCTTATGAATGTATTAGAATAAAAAGGAATTACACTGGAGACCTCCAAGGTGAGACACGTGACATCAGCTGTATAGATGTATGACTGATACATCAAACAGTATCGTATAACCAAAGCTAGCAACTATTATCATGAAGGAGAAATATAGATTTTATCCCCGTGAAACTATTCATAATCATAAAACCAGCGGTGCTTATTTGAGGACATAGGTGCCAACAGACATGCAATGGGAGGCAACAGTCTAGATTCACTCTACAGGCAGTCATTATCTTCTTTTTTGTTGTTTGTTTGTTGGTATGTTTATGTTTTTTCTATTTCTCTAGTAGGATACAAATCTGCCTGCTCACCTGGAAACATATTAGGGCAACACCTGCAACAGCTGGAGAGACTGCAGAGGTTTCTCAGCAAGAAATTACAAGGTGCACAAAACAAATCTTATGTGAAAAGACTAAAGCCCTGTCACTGTATTGTTTCTCTCCTACAGGTTACTAAGGGGTGATCTGTGCCTGGCTTACAGTGCAGTCTGTAACCCAGCCCTGATAAAAATGCTACACATTTGTAAATCAAACTGCAGGAGTCACTTGCTCCAAGGATCTTAACCTAGCCTCTGACATGAACAGGTCATGCTGGAGAGAGACTGCCACTTCTCTGGAACAAGCTTCTAATTCATGTGAAAGAGAACCTCTCCCTGACCCTCTTCAAATGCAATCTAGATCAATATATGGGTGACCACAAATTCACTGCTGGGGTGGTGCCCATGTCCCTTATGGACATAGGAAGTTGGTATTAACTACCATAGACCCTTACCTCTGGGAACTTCACTCACCTAACCACCAACAATTGAGGCAACTCAGGATAGACATGACTAGGCCTGTAAGGGCTCTAGGGCCATTAGCCTAGTAACTTCCAATGAACCTACGAACCTCTGCAGTCAGTTTTTACTTGCCATCATTTATTTATTTGTTTATTTATTTATTTGCCATTTGTTAACCAGCTTAGACTGGCTGGGCAGGTGCCCTTTTTCAGCAGAGACCCGAGGAAAAAAGCTCCAGGTTACAATGTTTACAATTAGTTATAAAAGTGAATTACATATGCATAAAATAGTAAACAATACAGCTATAGGCAAATACAAAAAGTGAGGATATAGATTATGGTTAAACATTCATAAGGTGCTGCAATTTCATACTTTATAATAACAAGTAATTGAAAAAAGTAGTTAAGTGTTAAGGAATAGGTGAATGAGGTAAGGAAGGCCGGGGAGACATATAGGATTGTAATTGTAGCCTATAGATGATTTTGGGAAAAGAATTGTAGGGGAAGCAGGATATGTTCAGGGGTGGCCAAGGCAGAAGTTGAGAAAAACACTAGAGAGTATTTAGGAGACTGGTTGCACAGGTTACATAAGATGAAGGGAGATAAAATCATGCTTGTGTTATGTGTTAATGTTTTGAGAAATCAATCCCTTCCTCTCATATTTATCTTGTGCCATATTTTTTTGAGAATTCTGATTTTCACGGGAAGATATTTCTGACTTTCAGACTGAAATTGTTACCCTATTTGACCAGGTTAATGGTCCTTTCCTGACATGTTGCTGTATTTTCTGATGAAGCCGTAAGAAGCAGTATTCCCTCACTAGTGTTGCATGAATAGATTACTGGCTTGCAGAGATAGGAGTGTATAAGCGAAGGTAAGGCGAAGCCAGGTTGTGGCCATTGTGTATGACCTGCAGACGGTATACTCTTCTGTGTAGTACATTATAACAGCCATGCACTGAATACTGTGGACATGGATATAATACAATGGTAGGTTCAGGACATTTGGCAGACCCGTCACAGTTGCATAGACTGTACTTAGTGTAAAGGAGAACACTGAGCCGTTGCTCTGCTAACCATTTTATGGGGCAAATATTAGGTATTTACAGGACACAGGGGCATATAAATGCAGTAGTGCCATTTGGTGCCAGAGTAACTTTTAGTGTTGCCATGGAGCTTATAGAAAACGTGGATATTACTGAAAGTAAATAAACTCTGAGTACTTTTTATAGAGCTGAAAAATTAAACATTCATAACAGCATAAGATATTCCAGGGATTGTAGCTGTTCCATTCTACTCATCTCTCATTAAGTCAGTCTTTGAGTATAAGGCCCGTGCTGGTGTGTACTTGTCTAAACACGTCACAAATGGAATGACCACAACACCTTCTCACTAAAAAATCAAGGGCCTAAATCATAAACCTATGACTGCAAGTCCAGTGGTATCATAAACAAACACTCAAGAGATCTCAACTTCTTTTGTGAAATTAAGAGAATATACTGGACTGACAAAGATGTGTGACAGAGAATACCCATTATATGGAACCATCTCCTACGCCACATAAACCAGAGTACTTCTCTTATGCTATTAAAACATAATTTGGATGAATATGTAGCTAGCTGCAAATTCACCCCTACCCTCCACCAACCACCACAGGTCCTCATGCATGGAATAACCATGTAACTACCCCAATATATACTTGTGTGACCCATCTTTGGATATTCTTATTACAAAGTATAAAGGCTAGTAATTATCATAGGAATGCACGGCTTCCCTTAAGATCCTTGCAGAGCAATAGTCTACTATGTGCCTACAAGCCTATAGATTTATAATTAGGGCATTTCTGTATCTGTCTTGGGGTTAACAAACATGGATCCTTCCAGAGAAGTAACCTGTTCCAAGGTATACACAGGTGTTGCACATGTATACATATGCTGTCTGTAGAGCTACAGCTGTCCAGAATATAGAAAACAGATACTGAGCTCAAATGATGTATTCAATGTCTGTCTTACACCTCTTAAACTGCAATGCAGCTTTCTTGGCAATACATCAGCACTACGAAAAATAACAAGCTATTTAAAATTTTAAATGAAAGCAGAGGTTCTTAATAGCTGCACCTTATTGTTTGAATACTTGGACTATTTACTACTTTAACCCCCCAGCACTTATGCAGCTATCAATGCAAGGTTCAAACAAACTATGGGCTTAGAAATAAGTCTAAAATATAGGCCATTATAGCTCTGCACCAAGCGTTTTGTCACATGGTCCTTCCCAGTGTGTAAGTTTTGACCTACCAATCTCTAATTAAGTTATAATATACACTCAGATTTCTATTATATAAGATGTAATAGAAGTAAAACCTTATTAGCAAGTGCAACTTCAAATTCATCTAGAACTATGACTCGCATTGTTAACGCCATCACTTTTTGGCAGATGAGTGGAAGCTAATTGCAAATTAAATTTGTAGAATGGAAGAAGCTGTTAGTATAAGTATTAAGAGATTCTTTTTTACACTTAGTGCAGAGTAACAAGCTACTGATTATTTCTCTTTCATGAAAAATATCAGGAAGGAAATTTATTACAGTGGCCGTTATCTGTGTCACACAGAGCTAGTAAACTAGAAATGTGCTTGGTGCCTCTCAAACAGGCCCAAGGGTGCATTTATTCAGCAAACTGTAGGTTATAGAAACACATTTACATTATCAATGTAAAAAAAAAACACAAAGCACTGCTCAGGTTTTTTAGGAAATGGATTTAAAGGATGACAGATTGTCTACATCATTAAATGGCAGAGGAAAAATGCACGGCCTGTGGCTCAAACTTCCATAAATCATGCTAATCATACAGATGTCATCTGAAGTAAATAAAGCATACAGTTAGTTAGCTGTTAAAAAGCAATTCAAAGTTTCCTTGTAGTTCACCAAATATTTACTTTAGCAGGACTGCTTCTTTGTATACAGCTATGCCCCATGGAGAAATCTTTTCAAACATGCAGAAATATTTGCATAGACATCATTTCAGTCAGTAAATGCTGCATGTTGTGAATTCAAAACACTGTAGTGATTAATGTGCCTTTCATGCCGGCTCTCACACACACACACACACACACACACACACACACACACACACACACACACACACACACACACACACACACACACACACACACACACGCACACACATATTATTGCAAGGGAATCCTATAAAATATATAGATACATATATATATATATATATATATATATATATATATATATATATATATATATTTACATTTGTTGACCGGGCTAGTCTAGATGGCTACATGTCCCTTTTCAGTAGAGGCCTGGGGAGAAAAGCTCCAAGCATAAGCAAATTACAAAATACGATAATTAAAAAATGAGTAGATTCAAATACATTACAGAGCAAAAATGCTTGGAAGAAAAAAATAAAAATTGTTTCTATGAACAATAGTACAGAGTCTTTGCATAGGTTTAAGATACAATCAAGTACAAGTTTATACAGTATTTTAAAATTATCATTCATTAAGTCAAAGAAGGAGAAAGAGAAAAGGCAGGAAAACACAAGGGCTAGTATAAAGTTAGCTTGTATTGATTGATGCTGCAGAGGGGGCATAGCCCAGGAGGAAGGGGTGTAGCAAGAAGAGAAATAAGAGGAAAAGTATGATCCAGTCAGGATTAGAGCAGGGACAAAGCCAGTGTATGTTTAGATGTTCTTTGAGATGTTTCTTGAAGAGTGGTGTAGATGACAGAGATGTGAGTGTTCTAGGAAGATTGTTCCAGATTTTGCCCACAACATTGGTAAAAAGTGAGTCCCCAGCTTTATTATTAGATTTAATGTTGGCAATTAGTAGCTTATTAGCTGAACGTAGTGTAAGATTTTTGTATAGGGAGATCAGGTTAGAGAGGATAGGGGTATTATTTGGGTGATAAAGAATTTTTTGTGTGATCACAAGTTGATTATATAGTAGTTGGTTTTGTAGTTCTGACCATCCGAGTTGTTTAAGGTTGAGACAGTGGTGGGTTCTAAAAGGGGAGCCAGTGGCAAATCTGACTATATTATTATAGCTAGTTTCAAGCTTGCTAAGATTGTGTTTTGATAGATTGGTATATATGCAGAAGCATAGAATAGGGTAGAAGTGAGATGAGTCTGGGCAATGATGGTTCTAGCTAGCGGTGTGAGGAAGGGTTTGATTCTATACAGGGAGCCTAGTTTTTTTATTGACAGTTTTTATAGTATTGTTGATATGATCATCATAGCTGAGGTTATGATCAATGGTTATGTCCAGGAGATGTGTAGTAGTATCAGGGGAAATACTAGTTCCATTATTAGAGGTAATTGTGAAGTGAATCTGTGGTGACTTTTGGGTGGGAGCAAAAAGTAATAATTTTGTTTTTTTGGGGTTAAGGAGGAGGCAATGATGGGTGAACCAATTTTCAACAGAGTTAAATACAGTTTGAGTAAGGGTCTGGAGAGAGGTTGATGACTTAGCAGTACAGATTAAAGTGGAGCCATCAGCATATTGTATACAGGTGGCTTGAGGAAAAACAGTATAGAGATCATTAATAAAAATGGAAAAAAGAAGAGGGCCTAGGATAGAGCCCTGAGGGACTCCAATGTTCACGGTGAGGGGTGTGGAGAGATTATTGTCCCAAAGCACTGCTTGTTGTCTATTTTCTAGATAGGATTTAAACCAAAGAACTGCTTGTGGGTCAAGAGATTGGGCTTTTAGCACACTGATAAGTAAGTTATGGTTGACCATATCAAAGGCTTTTGCTAGGTCAATGAATAGTGCGGAAGAGAGAGAGAGTTATTGTTTCGATTCCTGTTTATACAGTCAGTAAAAGTTAGCAGGGCAGTAGTTGTGCTATGAAAGGGCCTAAAGCCGTGCTGGCAGTTGGCAAGTAAATTATTGTGGAACAGGTGCTGAAGTAGTTGATGGTGAATACATTTTTCCATTATTTTGGCTAGTGGAGAGAGTAATGCAATTGGTCGGAAGTTGGAGATATCAGTGGATTTGCCTCCTTTATGTAAGGGGATTATGTGGGAAACTTTCCATATGGAAGGGATGGTACCTTCTGTGATTGTTCTGTTTATAAGAGTGGATAAGGGATATGCTATGGCTTTGGAAGCTATTTGAAGGTATTCTGCTGGCAGGCGATCAGCAGAAGGGGTGCAAGGTTTGAGTTTTTGAAGGAGTTTGCAGATAAGGGATGTTGGCACAGGTTGTATGTGGAAGGAAGGAACTGAACTGTTTGTATATTGTAAAGGACAGGGGGTAATGGGAGATAGTGTCTTTGCTAAAGTTTGAATAGCTTCAGTGAAGTAATTGTTAAAGGCATCAGCTATTTGCATAGGACTATTATGGGGAATTGAGGATAGGGTTGGAGTTTTAGCCTGTCCTGGTTGGAGAAGTTTATTAATGCCTGACCAAAACTTTTGAGGGTTTTTTGAGTGTGATTGTTGAAGGTTGGAATAATAGTTTTTCTTGTCTAAGATAATGTCCTTTTTGGTAGCATTTCTTAGCTGTTTAAAGTATAGGTGGTCTGCAGAGCTCTTAGAGGCTCTCCATTTGGCCCATATTTTGTTCCATAGGAACATCTTTTCTCTGGTTTGTTTTGTGAGCCATGGGGCTATTTTGGTCTTAACTCGGGAAGACCGAAGGGGGGCATGGCAATTTAGGATTTCTAGGAATTTAGTATTAAAGTAAGAAACTGCTTCATCCAGTTTAAGTTGCTTTAGAGGTGACCAGTTACAGGCCTTTAGCTCATTTTGAAAGCTCTCGGCTTGAAAGTGTTTTTTAGAATGGTAGGTTAAAAAAATTTTATTATTAGGGCTGTGCGCCTTTTATATTGTTATGTAGGTTAGAAGATGGTCACTAATGTCATCTGGGAGAGTTCCTGGTGTATAGGTTTGAGGGTGACTGTTTATAAGGATCCAGTCAAGAGTAGTTTCCTTATTACTAGGTTTGTGGGTTCTTGTGGGGGTGTTTATTATTTGAGTGAAACCAAATAGATTTATGTGGGTGTTAGGATTGGGGGAACTACACGTAATCCAGTCTATGTTAAAGTCACCTAGTACAACAGTTTCTTGAGGTAGGAGGGTGGAAAGGCTACTAAGAATATGTTCAAGAGTGTTAATATTATTTCCTGGAGGAATGTAGGAGCAGATTATATAGACAGATTTAGATTTATTAATTTGGAGTTTGATGGTAAGGGTTTCTGCATTGGTATTTGAGGGTAGTAACACATCATAGGATGAAACGAGAAGTTCAGATTTAAACAAGATGGCTACACCTCCACCCTTTTTGGATGTGCGGTCACATCTTAGGATGTTATATCCAGTTGGGGTTATTTCTAGGTCATGATTAGAAGGTTTCAACCAAGTTTCTGTAAGGCAAAGGATATCAAATGCATGCACTTGTAAAAGAGCATGCAATTGACTATATATATATATATATATATATATATATAGAGAGAGAGAGAGAGAAAGAGATGGGTATAATTTGCAGATATTGTTAGTTTTACAGCTTTAAAAACTCTAACCACCATACTGATTCATGTGAAAGTTCATTGTGGATAATTAACAGCAGGCACTTCCTTTTGCAGTCCTGGGTTTGAATCCTCCATTTGCTTTTTGCCTACATTATGAGAGAAAAAAATAAAATCACTTAACCAAACACTACTCTTGGATTGCCTCTGAAGTGGCACTTGCGCTTACTGAGTTTCCATGCTTAATAAATACAAATAATTTACCCAAATACATTTCCTGTTCAATAATTTTTCTCAGTGAGACTGATCTATGTATTAATGTTTAGTGTACTAAGGTATGTGGTATTACTAACGGTCAATGAAAATGTCCCCTATGAAGCTGCTTTACAGCTACTGTTCACAGCTACTTTTCAATTAACTGCCTAGGAAAACATGACAACAATAAAATGCTGTTGATTATTTATTTACTCATTTTTAGATCTGTAATTAAGAACTATCCTTGACATTTCCTGCGAGCATATTAGTACAAAAGCTGTTGATAATTGACCTACTCCATTTTTAGATTTAACACTGAGAAACCACCCTGATTGGGTCATATAGCTAAGTTTATACACTGTTCTAATCATACTGCACTGATAGTTTTCAGAAGAGGGCATGCTTGTGGGTGTATGTGCTATGCTCTGACCCATGCTGTGATGTCACGTGTCAATGATTTAAATGCACCTAACCCAAGAGCCCAATTGTTATTTATTTTGTTGATTGCATATTGTCATAGTCTTTGTTTAGTAAAGTTCCTGTGCTTAATGCCTAAATGCAGACTGACTAATTATCCCCCTAGTAGCCAAATTACCAAACAGGACCCCTACCAGTATTGCCTATTCTGTCTTGGAAAGGACCACAATGCCAAATGCTGGCATCAGTGCCAGGGGCTCTGGAATCTTCTGCTGGTGTCAGCCTGTTGGTGCCAGGCTCTGGAATGGTGAATCTTCCTCATCAGCATTTTTACTGACCCTCTTTTCCTGCAATTTAACCTGTCACAAGTTCTGACAATAGCAGAGTTTTTTCTGGCAGGATAGAGAGTTCACCAAAGTTGAGCCATGGAAAAGATGTATGTAATTTCTGCCATGGTACAAGACATATGGTCTTCACTGTCAGAGGACTGCATATCACCCAATTAGACCTTCAAGGTGTTTTCTTGATCCCAAAGGACTAGGAAAAGGACCTTTTACAAGAAACTTATCTCATGTGGTCTCAAATTATGTCTATTGTGCGGTGTTTAAATATCCAATGGGGAATCAAGGAGAATTGTCAATGTTACATATGGCGATTTCATTCTTTTCATATCAGGTGATCTTTAAGAAGATTCCCCCCTTTATAGATTATAAATAACCTCCTGCCATCTAACTATGGGTAGACGTCCATCCAACCTTGACTGTGAGAATCCCAGTCCCTAGTTTCCCACACTTAGTATTTATGTGTACATCCACTGCCTTCCCCTCCCTTTGTTTGAATACCAGCACAGTCTGTGTTTGTCCTCTGTGTTCATCTCCCTGCTGTGAAACATTCTTCCACTACCTGCCCAGTACTGTTTTTCAGCACCTTCCTCTCATAATCTTGTTCTAATAAAATTACCGTCTCCAGAAACAAATTCTACCCCCCAGAATTTACACCTTATTCCTTCCCGTTTACGTTTATATCTCCCCTTTTCTACTTTTCTTCTTCCCCATCTATCCATTTCCTTGACATTTAATTTAGGAACAGAGCTGTCACTTTGCTGTGTGCAGCTATGCTGGTCTACCCGTTGGCCAATGTTTAGTTATACTGACCCTATAGCAGCTGTTTGCATGCACTGACTTGGGTACACTGACCTACCTTAGCTTTAATGTCCATCACATCAGTTATGTGCAGCTCTCTAGTGCTGAGTCTACCATATTATAGCACTAGTTCTTCTGTTGCCACCATGCTTGTGTTGTTCATAGGTTCATAGATTTATACTGTGCTAATGACAACCAGGCTCTTAACAAGACTAGCCATGCAACCCAATCCAATCAAATTTTGTCTCTGAGTTCCTTACCTAGCATTATGGATGGACAATTTCCCACAGCCTGGTCAACATGTGCATCCTGAGACAATGTAGCAATTGCCTGATGTACACTGACAACCCACTTCTTCAAGTCCATGCAAATTTATCATGTGAGAGATGCATCTATAGCAAGAACCTAGAATCCAGGCTCTCTTGCTCACCAGTCAGACCATCTGATACTAAACAGGTTGTCAGCAAGCACACCTCACCTCCTGAACCTACCATACCAACAACACATAAACCTACATATGCAGATGTCCTTACAAGAAGCTTACCTAAACATCAGAGACCTCCTAAACACAAGCATGCTTCACATAATATATCCTCTGCAGAACACAGTACATATAATATATCACACATGGAATGAGTGTCTCACCAGTCAAGCCCCTAAGCCATAACACAAAAACAAACATCTTAATCATAGGCGACTCAATTATGAGACACACAGATGTCCCACTCCCCAAGATGGATAAGGAAAAGGTCATGGTCAGCTGTCTGCAGGTCCCAGGATCCGTCACATCACATATGCACTCGAGTGTCTCGACCATAGGTACTGTTATTACTCTGTCATAGTCCATGTTGGTGTGAACGACTTGAGATGTACCTCACTGGATTATATGAAGAGAGATATGACTGAACTCTTGGATTATGTGTCTCAGGCAGGTATGTACCTAGCCTTAAGCAGAATTTTACCATCACCTAGGATGATACCTCAATACAGACAAAAAATTATTGAGTTCAACTATTGGCTTAGTTTCTGGTGTCATTCAAAGAGGATCCAGTATCTGTCAGCCTGGGATGACATGGTTATTAGGCCTTGATGCTTTGCCAGAGATGGTGTTCACCTGTCACCCCTGGGATTTTGGTTACTGGCTAAGGCTCTTGCCATCCCCATAGGTTCATAGGTAGGTACTAGACTATCAGCCCTAGGGCCTATATAAGCCTAGCCAAAAAGGTTCCCTGGCTTTCACCATCCAAGAGAATTAATTTCCTATGCCCCTGTTGAGCAGTGCTGCAGAAGTGATCCCTGGGGTGAATTTTCTATTTTTCATCCAGTCGTCAAGATTTTTCTTAAAGAGGGCCAATGAGGAGCTTTGCTTGACATGAATGAGTACTTTGTTCCAGAGTATGGGAAGTCTCTGGGACAGGAATCTATCCCTCCAGCATGTTCTGTTTATTGTGGTGACACGGTTTAGGTCCCTGGAGCATGTGGTTCAGAGAGATTGCGATTTCTTTAAGTGTAGCATGTCCAACAGCTCTGGGTTTGACATAGATTTGTATGTCAGGCAGAGATCACCTCTATGTAGGTGATATGTGACGGAGTAGAGCTGGAGTTTTTTGATACGGTCTGTGTAAGGCATCTGTTTGAGGCCGGTAATCCTCTTAGTGAGGTATTTTTGTGGCCTTTCCAATTGTTGTAGGTGTCTTGTGAGATACATGCCAAAGAGGGCATTGTACTCTATAATGGGTCTGATGATGGATGAGTAGCAAGGAACCTCCTTTTTTCTAGAGGAGAACCCTTTTGTGATGAGGTGTACCGCGTAGAAGGATTTCCTGACTACTGTGTGGCAATGTGGCTATCAAAGCAGAGACTACTGTCCACCTGTGTCCTGAGGTCTCTTATTACACTTTCAGTGTTAAATGAGCTACTGCCTATGTGGTAGTTCACGAGTACTGAGTTTTTCCTAAAGGGGATGACAATGCACTTCTTGGCATTGAGCTTGAGGCCATGACTTTGAAATCAAGCATCTGTCGCTGTGAGGCCCTTGTGTAGAAAGTCTACATCATTAGGTGATTCTGTTATGGCTCCCAGTTTGCAGTCATCTGTGAACTTTGTTAGCCAAAGACCTTCTGTGTTGGCTTGCACTTCAGAGAAGTAGTTGCCGAACAGGAGAGGACCCAGGACCGAACCCTGTGGTACTCCACTCATCACTGGTCGGAAGTCGGACTTGGAGTCAGCTACTTTTACTGTGTGGGCTCTTTCAGTGAGCCATTTGACCACCCATCTTGTGACAAAGGGATTTATGACAGTTTAGTGAGTTTATCTATAATTCCAGAGTGAGGGATGGTATCGAAAGCCTTGGCGAGGTCAAGATAGGCTGTGTGCACTACCTTGCCCTTGTCTATGGCTCTGGTGACTGCTTCAAAGAAGTCAATCAGGTTTAGTAGACATGATCTACCTTTTACAAACCCAAACTGAGTGGGGTGCAGGGTTTGGAGGTTACCTATGTCTTTGTATATAAGCTCCAAGATGATACGTTCCATGACCTTGCAGACCAGGCTCATCAGGCTAATGGGGCAGAACCCCTTTGTGGAGTGGGATAACCATCATTGTGCACCATTCAGTAGGCACATAGCCTGAGGTGAGGCTATGATTGAACATGGTACTTAGGTGGGGTGCCAGTTCATTCTGTAGTTCATGCAGTACACAGCCTGGGATGTTGTCTGGTCCCATGGATGCTGTGTTCTTGGCTTTGGAGAGTGTGGTCTTTACTCGTTCATCCATGATTACAGGGGCTTTGCATTCTTTCGGTATTAAGATGGGCTCTTTGGAGGGTGAGAGGGGTTAAAGTTAGCACTGAATCTATCTGCCAGGATGTTGGCAATATCAGTTGGTTCTGTATATTTAGTGCCATTGTGCTGTAGCTCAGAGCAGATCTGAGTATTGCCATTGAGATTCTTGACAGCTGTAGAATGCTTTGTGGTTGTCTTTGGAATCAGTGGTGATTTTATTTTCATAAATGGCTTTGGAGGATTTTATGAGTGATCTCAGCTTCTTGCTGAGGCTGACCAGGAAGTTCCTCCAGTCTTGGGATTTTACTCTTTTTTGCAACAGCTTTTTCCTTCTGTTGTAGAGTTTGTTTATGGCAGGGGACCACCAGATTGGCTTCCTTTTTTGGAGGATAGTGTCTTGGTTCTGTTGGGCATAGCATGATCCATGCACTCGTGTATGTGCTTATACAGTGCATTTGTGTAAGATTCAGCAGTTGTACCTCTATTTTCTGTCTGCATGAGTATCATGAAGTTTGCCACTTTTGTCTTAAGAAACATGAAGTTAGCTTTGGAGTAGTTTTTGATGGTGGTTTCCTTAATGGGGGGTGGGGGTGGGATATGGATGTCAGTAGTAATTAGCCTGTGTTTGGATATGAGCAGCAAAGAGATGACCTCTGGTGTGGAACACTGGTTACCCATAATGGCAATGACCAGGTCCAGGATATTGCTGCCCCTGCTGGGGAGTGGACAAGCTATCCAAGGAATTGGAATTTATGAATTCCATAAAATGTTGAGCAAATGAGTTGGTACATGAGTAGTTTTCCCAGTTGATAGCGGGGTAGTTGAAATCACCCATAATTAAGGTATTGGGTTGTACCTTAATATTTTCCAGTATCTTAAGAAAGGAAGAGTGGGCATCCTGGGGCATGATAGGGGATCTGTAACAAGCTACAACCTGAATTGCAGTCTTGCCCAGTTTTAGTTGCACTTGGATAATTTCAGATGCATTATGTTGAGCAACTAGCCTGGAGGTGTGGATATCCTTAATGAATATGGACACACCTATGCCTTTAGTGTTTCAGTCCAAGTTAGGTGGCCGAAAGGTGTGGTATGAATTAAAGCCTGGTAATGCAGGGGTGCTCTCTGGAGCCTTGAACCAGGTCTCTGTCACAGCACAGATGTCGATGTTCTCCATTTTAAGGAGTGCCTCAAGTGAGTGCATTTTGAGGTTTAGACTTCTAGCATTGAGTAGCATTACCCTCAGAGTTTGCTTGCTTGTACCTGTTATGGTGGTGAATTTGGCATTTGAACCTTGCCTAAAGAAGGCACTATAGGGGTGGCAAGAGCCTTAGCCAGTACCTGGAATCCCAGGGGCAACAGGTGCAGGCCATTTCTGGCAAAGCATCATGGTCTGTCGACCATGTTGTCCCAGGCAGACAGATACTGGATCCCCTCAGAATGACACCAGAAGCTTAGCCAATTGTTGAAGTCAATCATTTTGTCCTTGTACTGCGGTATCATTCTGGGCAATGGCAGGATGCTACTCAGGGTTAGGGTCATACCTGCCTGGGCTACAAGATCCGAGAGCTCCTCCATGTCTCTTTTCATGTAGTCCAGGGAGGTACGTCTCAGGTCATTCACACCAACATGGGCAATGACAGAGTCATATTTGTACTTGCTATGGAGTGACCTGAGTGCATGTTTATGTGGCAGATCCTGGCACCTGACAGACAGCTGACAGTAACTTTCTCCCTGTTTAACCTGGTGAGTGGGACATCAGTGTGCCTGACTATAGAGTCACCTATGACTAGTGTGTTGGGTATGTTGTTTTGCCTTATGGGCTGTGGTTGAGTGGCACACTAATTTTGTGGGCTATGTGTCATTTGGGTAGTGTTGGGTGGGGGGGTTGTCTGTGTTTCAGCTTGGGAGGTCTCTGTTGCTTGGGCAGATTATTATTGAGAGCCTCAGTGAATGTGGGTGTGTGCTTTGTGTTTCTATGTGTGGGTTTTGGTAGTGTGGGTTTTGAAGGTCTGTGTGTTGACTGTGGTGTGGTGCAGGTGTTAACCTTCTCCTCTTGACTGTCTAGTCCAGTCTTGGCTGGAGAGAGCTTGGTTTCAAGTTTGGCTACATAAGTGCATCTCTCAAAGGTTGTAGTGTTGAGTGGTAGGAGGAGAGGGTTGTCAGTGTACATGAGGCAATTGCTACATTGCCCCAAGATGTCCAGATTCATCAGGTGGACAGAAGAAAAGACCAGGAGCTGACCCATGGACATTCCTGGATAGGTGCTTATTAATTAAAGTACTAAGAACTGTTTTCCTCTTGACAAGTGAGGAAAGTTGAGTGCTGTAGCAATTTGTAGTTTATTTTTATTTAGTGCTTACAATGAGTTCTGAGCAAGTGCTGAGCACAAGGAAACAGTTTTGAGTGCTGAAACTAAAAAAAACGGCTAGTTTTACCTAAAACTAGCTATTTTTAGCTCCAATCCCAAGAAGAGAAGCAGGCCATGTTACAAGAACAAAATTCCTGATGTAAAAATACCCTCTAAAAACAACCTCAAGGTTATGCTGCTAAATGCTAGGAGTCTAAACCAGAAACTGCACTCACTGGAAGCAGTCCTTACCCTGCACGATGCTGACATTTGTGCAGTCTCTGAGACCTGGTTAAAGCTGTGGAAAGCACCCCAGCTATACCAGGTTACATTTCAAGCACCCCAGCTATACCAGTTTACATTTCCTTCCACATGTTCAGACCACAAACCAAAGGCATGAGAACTAAAGGAGGTGGTGTATCAATATTCATTAAACATAAATACACCTCTAGACTGGTTAAATAGCATGATTCACTTGAATTACTCCAAGTGCAATTGACTGTAGGTAAAACCCCTCTTTGGGAGATTGCCAGCTATAGGACCCCCTCCATGATTCAGGACATCCACTCAGCCTGCTTAGATCTGCTTGATTCAATCAAGATGCAACCAAACACCCTGGTTTTGGGTGACTTTAATTACCCGTCCATAGACTGGGTAAATTATATATGTTCTAACTCACTTGCCCAAAGGATCCTGGACTTCATTAACTCCAGTGCCCTAGACCAGCTGGTTAACATACCCACAAGGAGTTCAAACACCCTAGACCTGGTGCTCACCAACATGGGAGACCGTTGCACCACCCCCCAGTGTGTGGCCATCCTTGGTGATATCTGACCACAAATCAGTCTCAGAAGAAGTAACCATAACACAAGAACCCCTTTAGCAACAACTAGACTAAAAAACTTCTCCACGGCCAATTACAACCTCTTACGTGACAGCATAAATAGCTTCATAGTCCCTCCTCCCACTGATGGAACAGACACCTATGCTGAGTTATAAATGAATGCTTTATACAAGCACCTGTACAATTGTTTTGACTCTGCTGTACCTCATAGAACCAAAGCAAGATCTTCAAGGAAAATCAGACCTGCCTGGTGAACAACTGCCTTTAATAGGAGAAAGAAATTACTGTCTAACAGCAGGAAGGAACGGTCTAAAAACTGGATACATTGTCTCCTCAACTTAAACAAGCAAACAAGATTCCTAGTGAAGTCCTCCAAAGCTGACTACAAAACCAAATTAGCTTCCCTAAGGATAACCGCAAGGTGTTCTTTAGTTACATCCATAATCTCAAAGGTAAGGACCAGATTTCCACTGAACTCGTAGTTAATGGTACTACATATACAGAACCTGTGGATATAGCAAACCTGCTGGCTGACATGTTCAGTGAAAACGTCACCCCCCTGTCCTCACCACATATACCCCAAAGCATCCCAAACACCTGTCTCCTGCCTTGTACCTCTGAGGAGCAGGTCTTAAATACTTTCTCCAAGACCAAAACACAACAGCTATGGGAGCAGACAACATCCTGGGTTGTGTTCTACATGAGATAAAACAGGAATTAGTATCATTATTGAGCACGCTTTTCAATCACAGCCTAAGCACTGGCTTTGTCCCAGTGGAATGGAAAACAGCCACTATCATCCCTTTGCCCAAAGGGTGTGCATCCACGGACCCCGGGAACTATAGATCCATTATCCTGACCAGCCTTAGCTGCAAGGCCATGGAATGAATCATCATGGACCTTATTAACAAAGATATAGAAAATCTGCAAATGCTTGTCCCCACCTAGTTTGGCTTTGTCAAGGGGAGTTCATATCTGTTAAACTTATTGGACTTCTTCAAAATAGTCACCAAAGCCCTAGATGAGGGTAAACCTGTGCGTACAGCTTATGTAGACTTAGCCAAGGTCTTTGACACAATCACCCACTCAGGCATCATTGATAAAGCCATCCAGCTGGGTATCAACCCATATATTATCAGGTGGGTTGTAAACTGGCTCAGTGATAGAATTCATACAGTCAAAATAGGGGACTTCACCTCCTCCAGCAGACCTGTAACCAGTGGTGTTCAACATGGATCGGTTCTGGGACCCCTACTGCTCGGAATCTACTTCTCCAAAGTACAGGCTAAAACTAAAGGACTGTGGCTGACAACGTTTACTGATGACTTCAAACTGGGAGCATTCATTGAAACCTCTAGTGATGTTAACATACTGCATGAAGGTGTTATGCATACTAATGACTGGTGCCAAAGTCATGGTCTTAAACTTAATGCAAAAAAATGCATTATCATCCCCTTTGACAAGGGTGATGCTCCTGCAAACTACCCCATCATTAGAAATACCCTAAGCACACAGTCAGTGGTGAAAAATCTGGGCACACAGGTTGACAGCAACTTTAACTTCAATCACTATATCTCCACAGTGGTAAGGAGGGCATTTTATTTTGCTCATCTCTTAAGTAAGGGCATTGCCTCCAGAAAAAAAGAGGTTATAACCCCTCTGTATCCTTCCCTCATTAGGCCAATAACAGAGTACAATGGTCCCTTTAGTATGTTTCTTTCCAAACACCTGCAGCAACTGGAGAGACCACAAAGGTTCTTTATGAAGAAAATTTAGGGTCTTCAAGATATGTCTTGTGCGGACAGACTGAAATCAATGTCACTTTACTCTGTGTCATGCAGACTGCTCAGAGGTGATCTGTGCCTTGCATATAGTGCAATCTCTGACCCAGCTTTGATGGAAATGCGACACATTCGCAAGTCAAATGGCACACGGGTCAGTCGCTCAAAGAACCTTAACGTGTTATGTGACATAAATAGTGCTTGCTGGAGAGACATATTTGTCTCACAGAGGTTGTCCCACCTTTGGAACAAGCTTCCTATTCATGTTAAACAAAGCCCCTCGTTGGCCCTATTTAAGCTCAGTTTGGACGATTGGATGGGTAACCGGAAATTCACCTCAGGGGTTCCACCTGTGTCCCTCTTAGACAGGGACAACAGGTGCTGATTTTAGTATCTGCTTGAACCAGGCACCCTTGGGAAAACGGTTTGAACTTGGCTATGCTTGTAAGGGCCCTGAGGCTGTTAGCCTAGTAACCTTCTATGATCCTATGAGAAAGTAGCTAAGGGTAATGGGGGGAGGATTATATTAGTAATTTACTTTCTGCCAACCTTTGTCTATCAGATATGAGGGCCACACTGGTGATGGATATGAGGTTTCCCATCCAGTGGTCAAGGTTTCAATTGAATAAGGTCAAGGATGAATGAGGGCCACACTGGTGGTGGATATGAGGTTTCCCATCCAATGGTCAAGGTTTCATTTGAATAAGGTCAGGGATGAACTGTGTTTCACGTAGATGGTGAGTTTATTCTGTAGTGCGGGGATCTATCGCTTAGTATGATGTGGTTTGTTTCACGTAGATGGAGAGTTTATTCTGTAGTGCTGGGATCTATCACTTAATATGATGTGGTTTGTTTCAGTATAGTTCCTAACTGGTATGGGTTTAGTTGAGTTTTCCAGGTTGAATTTTATTTTGAGGGATACAGCATCGTGGTCCAAATTCATTAATGAGGATATGACACGGGGGTGGGAGGTGCACTGGTCTTCCATGATGTTGAGTACTAAGTTCACTGTATTTAATCCTTTACTTGGAGACTGCACTATCTGGTCCAGAGTGTTTCTGTTGATGAAGTCCAGAAAATGCTGTGCCTGTGAATTAGAGGCAGTCTACACTCTACAGAGAGATGAATAGGATATTTATTTGGATTGTAAGCACCTCTAGTATGTCTAGGTAAGAGCTGTGAGGTCTGTGGATCATACAGGATGACCTGTAGCTGCCCTTACATGGTAGAAAACCTGGTCTATGGAGACATGGATGTGGATGAACACCAGGGCATCATTCTGTTTAACCATCCTAGAGTTGTATTTGCTGCTAACATAGGTTTAGACACCACCACTTTTATCCCGTCTTTGCTGCTATTGGTCTAAATTTGTTGAAGGCACTGTAGCCTTCCACTGACAGAGTACTTTCTGTGTCTTTAAACCAAGTCTTAGTAACAGCACAGATGTCCACATTTTCCAGAGTGAGAGGAGCTTGTAGGGTGTGGAATTTCTTGTTTAACATTGAACAGTGACACCTTAAGATTGCTTTGAGATTTTTTTGCTATGTTGGTAGTTTTGTCATTTTGACGTTGCCTAAAAAAGGCTGTAAGCAGATGGATAAAGGTTTAGCCAATATCCAAAAGCCTGATGTTGGTGGGACAGGTGCAGACTATCTTTATCAAAGCAAAGTGGTCTTTTAACTATGTCCCCCCATTCAGATAGATATTGCATTCCCCTATAGTGACACCAGAAACTAAGGCAATTATTTAAATCAGTCATTTGTTTGTTCATAGAATGGCATCATACTTGGTAAAGGTAGAATGCCTCTCAATGCAAGGTGCATACTTGCTTGTGACACATATTCAGAGAGATCCATAATGTCTGTTTTCATGTAGTCCAGTGAGGTATGCTTATGGTAATTTAGACTTACATGAACTATAGGTATTGCTACCTATGGTGCAGTACCTCTGTGAGTGCATGGTATTATGACTCCTTGCTCCGGATAGGCAACTAATAATTATTTTCTTATTGTCCATCCTTGTGAGAACAGTATCTGTGTGTTATACAATGCAGTCCCCTATGACAAGAGTACTAGATTACGTGTTTGCTTGCCTTATGGGCTTGGTTCTTGGGGGATTAAAGGGTGTGAGCTTATGTGTAGTGTCAGTTGTTACTTTTGGTGTGTGTTTTTGTGAGTGCAGAAGGTAAGTGTTGCAATTTGATGGCTTAGGAGGTCTTTGAGGTTTGGAGAGGTTTAAGTACCATGGAAAAAGATGTACAGTATGTGTGAAGGGTGTAGTGTGTGCTTTTGACAACCTTGGTTGTAAGTGAAATTTTTGCCTCCAAGGAGGTTATACTAGTACATCTCTCACATACTGTATTAGTTTCTTTCAGGATCAAAAGATAATCTGAGTACATGAGACATTTACCACACTGACATTAGGAAATTGCAAATCCGTACTGTCAAGACCTGCATTAGAGTTGGGCTATTATGATTTAGGGACTTGGTTTTACAGGGGTCACCTGAAAGGTGACTAGGGTAAAGGCTAGATGTTATATTGTGCTATGATCTTAGTGCTGTATGGCATTAAGTTACCTAAGCTTAGCTCACACAAAGCCTTTCTGTGTTACTGGATAAAGTCATAAGAACTAACTTTACATGTTTGCTACTATACGGGGTACTGAAAACCGCCACTGAGCAGTGAACAGCTCCATGAAAATGCACCTATAGCAGACCAAAAAAGTTGAAAACTAACTCTTGTACCCTGTGGTCAATAAATGACTACACTTTGAGCTCCCTGGAGTACCTCTTAACTCAGAGAATCCAGGTAAATACCTTCTGCCATAAGATGGATGATCTTAGAACTTCTTAATGTAAAAGCACAGCAAAAGTAGCTCTCAAATGCAGGTTAACACCCAACTAAGTCCCTAAAAAGCCCTCTGACTGATGGAACAATCTTGCTTTAAGCCTCACTGTGCGTTTCCCACCTTGGACAGACCAGGTTACCTTTCTGCTCTCACTAGAATTGCATTCCCTGTCTTCTTAATGTAAAAATGCAATTTGGTTAGCAAAAAGTGAAAAGGTATTGGACACAAGTCTAACAACTAGATACAAGTAATTATAACGCAATTCAAAGGCAGAAAAGCCAGCAATGAAGAACACACACACACACACACACACACACACACACACACACACACACACACACACACACACACACACACACACACACTTTAAATCAATTTCATAATACACTAATAGTCAAAAAGTGGTCTTCCCAATTTCTTCTGTGAGTAACCAGTATGGCAAGCAGAGGGGGATAAGACTGGGAGGAGCTTCTAGGGCCAGTTATGTAGTAGAGGCAGGCAACTTAAAAGCCTCTGAGCTTAAAACCAGAACAAGAATAAGGAGAGGGTCGCAGGGAAGCAAACCCAGTAAAACAATTACTGATAGATATTGGATTCTGGTAAAAGTAGGATACTGTTATTTAAAATAAGCTTGCTTTGTTTACATTAAAGAACCTGCAGAGCTAATCTTGTTATATGGATGCAATATAATAGTGGATAAGTCTGCTTTGTTTACATTAAAGAGTCTGCAGAGCTAATCTTGTTATGTGGATACAATATAATAGTGACAACAGATTTCAGCAAGAATCCTTACAGTTACGAGTGCAAATGACCTAATCATCTATTAATACAAGATAGTAAGCATACAGATGGACATTTGTGCATTAGTGCTGTAGAGCAATAAGTCATGCTATTGCCAGGCCTATGTCAAAGGCTACTCCATCTAGGATCCAAACAGAGCTTGTCTGCACTTATGGTAAAGTCCAGTAGGTTAATTTCAAAAGTGTGGAACTCAATGGCATTCCACAGTTCAAAATTAAGTTAGTTCTAGGAAATAAGGTGTATTTAATGGGAACTTCCTCAACACTAAGGCCAAATGCTGGACAGCAGGGCACTAAATCTTTGATTTTATTGTCACAGTAAGGACTTGTGATAGTGGTGCGTAGCTATCTTATTAGCCAAGTGTGGAAATGAATCATCATTTAGAAGTTTGTGATGTAAGAATGCCAAGAATCAGCTGATCTTTCTCATAATTGCTGCCAGTTAGCCTTGGACAAGGCTGGGCAGTGAAGATATCTAGGTTCTGAATTTTCACTGGACTTAAAGGCCTTATTTAGTTTTTTTTGCACTAATTTCTGATAATGAAGTGAGGATAACCTAATTGCAAGCAAGGCTTCTTCCAGTTTTGGAGTGGGAATATAATTACCTGTTGAAGACCTCAGTTAATTTATCATAAGCCTGATTGTTTTTATTTCTATTTATTTATTTATTTTTTACCAGAACTTTAGCTTGGTAAACATCATCATGTACCATACCTCTCAACTGTCCAGATTTTCACAGAATGTCCAGATTTTTGTCTCATATTTTAGTCTGTTCCCCAGAAAATGTGTGGTTTTCTGGCAAATCACTGAGGATTAAAGTCAGCAAATAGTGACATACTCTTGAATTTCAGACTTCATATCCACCGAAATATGCATGCTAATGCAAATCTTGTTATTCTAGCAAATTTGTAAGTTTATAAGAGCAATATTTCAAATCTGTCCCTATTTTTGGACATTTGTCCCCCCATTATTTTAGGCTTTGTCCAGCTTTCGTGTCCTAAGAGGTAGGTCAGGTAGATTTGTTTCAAGTAATAACAGGAATACATTAAATACATTTCAAAAGTAAGATCAGCATGATTGGGTAGTGTGTAGGGTCAATAACGTCAGACAAATGGTGAGTCCTGAGCAGCTCTGTGTAAACATTGGCAAAGTTAGCCTATTAAACAACAGAACTGAACCAGTAACATACCGTTTGAAAGTAGTCTCATAATATACTTTGTATAACTTAAGTAGCAGGTCTAGCCCAGGAGAGAACAAGGACTTCCATACACTCTAACCTGTAATCAAGGTAAGTCCAAAGTCGTATGAAAAGGAAAAAGATGGGAAAAGTATAGAGTCTATTGGGGAAGTAGATGTGATGTGTCCAGTATCTGGTAATGTGCTTCTAACTCCTGCTTTGACTTTTATGAACTCTAGGCAGTTCTTATACCAGGTTTTGACAGATGGATAAACATTTATTTTATAATCAGGGAAGTGGTCAGGTCCACATTGCTGTTTTCAACCATGGATTTGTATATGTACTAGAAACTAAGTTATTAAAATGCATGTATATCCATTGTACATATGTATGCAGTATCATTGCCGTTTTAATTCAGATGTATAGTATAGCCCATTTAAGGATAGATCTCTCCCATAATGCACTGCAAAATAGTTTGTTGTGGCCAGTTTGGCATGAGATGCTTAAGTAAAAATAAAAAACAAGTGGAAAAAGATTGTAGAAACAAAACCACTAATCCAATAAAACGATCGTGTCAGCACACAGGTTGCAAGTCCATAAAACGTTTATTGTATAAATTTACAAGCGCTTTCACCCTAACTCAATTGTAGGGCTTTTTCAAGTGTAAAAACAGTGTAACTGTTCAATCAGCCATCTTTAAATAACTTCATTTAAAAAAAAAGGTCTTATCCCCCAGTCTGACCTAAATTTAAAGTAACCACGCACATTTTTACAACTGTCAAGTTTAAAAACACAAATAAATTCACTTTGTTTACCAAACATTAATACACTTGATAAAACTTTGAATCAAAGTAGTATAAAATAACAAAAAAATAACAGTTCTATCTAAAAAGAAGAAGAAAAGGATGTCAAAATTTTAAAATACTTTAAAATTATGTTAAACAATACAATCAAAATGTTACTTTAATAATTGTTTCAGTGGTTGTTTTAAGTAATTATTTTGATAAATCTTCTGCTTTTTTAATCAAATAAGGCTTAATAGAAATATGCTCATTTAGTCCCGGAGGGTGGGTGGCATTCAATCTAATTTGCCAATAGGTTTCCCTACAGCATAGCCAGTTCTCCCAATCTCCCCCTTTAGGGTCAATAGGTACTTGTTCAAGAATCCCAAAATGAAAGCCAGTGTGTTTAGGCTCCATTTGTAAATGCTTACTTAATGCATTATTAATATTCCCTTTTTTTATGTTATATAAATGTTCATAAATTCGTTTGTTCAACGCTGTCTCTGACTTCCCTATGTAGAAACTAGGATAGTCTCTACACAGGGCTAAGTACACAATACCCTTAGTATAACAGTTACCCTTATTTAAGTAAATCCTACTGTTGCCATAATTTTCTAAGGTGATGAGTACTTCATCCAAAATGTATCTACAATACCCACACCTACCACACCTACTGGTCCCCTTGTCCAAAGTAGTTGTACGTCTATAATTGTTACTTTCGAACACTCTTTTCAGGTTTGTTCCTGTTTTATAAACAAAGTTAGGATGATCACCTACTTTGTGTACTAAGTCCTTATTGTGCTTTAACATCTTCCAATTTCTCTGAATGAGGTCCTTAACTTCCCTTGTAATGTTACTGTGTTGAAGAACCATAGCTCTTTTAAAAGCTTGTTCACTATCCACTTCATGACCTTTTACAGTTTCCAATGGTTTCCCCAAAATAGGAGAATATCTAGTTGCACGACCATTTATAATGTCTTCCAACACTTCCTTTATTAACCTATCAGGGTAACCCCTTGAACTAAACAAATCAGAAATAAAATCAATTTCCACTAAAAAAATCATCCCACTCTGATGTCATCCTGGCCGCTCTGACCATTTGGCCCTTGAATATACTCCTTTTTTGTTTCCAGGGGTGGTCACTGTTGTAGGGGAGGTAGGAATTACTAAAAGTATTTTTCCTATAAATTCTTGATTTCAGTCCCCCATTAGTTTTATCTAACCTCACATCTAAATAATCAATTCCACCCTGGTCAAAATTAAATGTAAATTTTAAGAATCCAGTGGTGGAATTTAAAAACTCAACAAACTCCACAATAGTGTTCGCTGGTCCTTCCCAGATAATAAACAAATCGTCCAAGAAGTGTCGGTATAATTTGATGTTATTGTTGTAAAAATCTGAAAGAAACAAATGCTGCAACTCCCATTGTAAAAGGACAAGGCTGGCATAGATGGGGGCAGAAGCTGCCCCCATAGCTACGCCTCTAACCTGCTTGAAAGTTCCCCCCTCAAAATACACAAAATTGTTTTCCAACACAATTCTCATTAGTTCTATCAACAGGTCAATATCAAAGCTCAAGGCAGGCTTACTGTCCTTCAAAAGTAGCCAAAAGTAATCTAAACCCTCATCAGTTGGAATACAGGTGAATAGGACAACCACATCAATGGTTAAAAAGTACACCTCTGCATTTCTGCACTAAGTCCCAAAATAGCTGCCGCTACTTCCTTCTGTGAAAAAATCACATTTTCAACCTCAGGCTGCCCAAACTCTTCCTCAAACGACAATTCTCCATTAAAGACTGCCATACTCTGTACGCTGACCTCCACAACACAAAACAAAAATAAAAAACAAGTGGAAAAAGAGCGTAGAAAAAAAACACTAATCCAATAAAATGATCGTGTCAGCACACAGGTTTTAAGTCCATAAAATGTTTATTGTATAAATTCCACAAGCGCTTTCACCCTAACTCAATTGTAGGGCTTTTTCAAGTGTAAAAACAGTTTAACTGTTCAATCAGCCATCTTTAAATAACTTCATTTTAAAAAAAGGTGCCAAAACCAGTCTGACCCAAATTTAAAGTCACTATTAATATTAATAATGCATTAAGTAAACATTTACAAATGGAACCTAAACACACTGGCTTTTGTTTTGGGATACTTGAACAAGTACCTATTGACCCTAAAAGGGGAGATTGGGAGAATTGGCTATGCTGTAGGGAGACCTATTGGCAAATTAGATTGAATGCCACCAACCCCCCCGGGACTAAATGGGCATATTTCTATTAAGCCTTATTTGATTAAAAAAACAGAAGATTTATCAAAATAATTACTTAAAACAACCACTGAAACAATTATTAAAGTAACATTTTGATTGTGTTGTTTAACATAATTTTAAAGTATTTTACATTTTTGACATCCTTTTCTTCTTCTTTTTTAGATAGAACTGTTATTTTGTGTTATTTTATACTACTTTGATTCAAAGTTTTATCAAGTTTACTAATGTTTGGTAAACAAAGTGAATTTATTTGTGTTTTTAAACTTGACAGTTGTAAAAATGTGTGTGGTTACTTTAAATTTAGGTCATACTGGTTTTGGCGCCTTTTTTAAAATGAAGTTATTTAAAATGGCTGATTGAACAGTTACACTGTTTTTACACTTGAAAAAGCCCTACAATTGAGTTAGGGTGAAAGCGCTTGTGGAATTTATACAATAAATGTTTTATGGACTTGCAACCTGTGTGCTGACACGATCGTTTTATTGGATTAGTGGTTTTGTTTCTACAATCTTTTTCCACTTGTTTTTTTTTTTGTTTTGTGTTTTGGAGGTTGGTGTACAGAGTATGGCAGTCTTTAATGGAGAATTGTCATTTGAGGAAGAGTTTGGGCAGCCTGAGGTCGAAAATGTGATTTTTTCACAGAAGGAAGTAGCGGCAGCTATTTTGGGACTTAGTGCAGAAATGCAGAGTCTAAAGACAGACTTGGCCTGTATTTTGGAAGTGTTTTAACCTCCTGATGATTCTATTTCATGTGCGCAGGTTCAGAACGAGGTAGACAGGCAAGTTCCCATTCAGGCGAATGCCGGTGAATTGGGGGCACAGGTTGGAACACTTTGTGAGTTTACCTCAGTTCCATGTAAGGGATGTGGAACCAAGCATTCTTCCCAAAGGTTTGAACAAACATTGGGCGACGACCATAGGAGGGGAGAGTCTACTGTTGTCACCAGTGGACTTAATAGTATTTTGGATGTTGAAAATGTTCAACAAGGTGTACGTGTACACCAAGGTACTGTAACTCAGATTGACAAAGTTATTAACAATGAATCAGGGCATTTTCATAATGTTAGAGAATGGTTTGATTATGTACAAAGTAAAGGAGACTTTTTTAATAATTATTCCTGCCACCAAAATAAGTCTAAAGGGGCAGGTCGTTCTTTTACAGCGTCTTCTTTAAAAGATGGAATTAGGGATTTGGAAAATAAATTGTATAAAATAAAATGTGTCAATATTGACATTGCATATTTAGAAGAATGTTTAACAAAAAAAAGTTTTCCCACAAGGGTTACGTGTTTGTAAATACCCCAAGGGTTTTACTTATGATTTGGACATGCTTAATGAATTTAATAGTGTGTTCGATGAATGTGGTTTTAAAATTTTAAAGCTGATGGTAAAATTTGCTAAAATGAAGGTGGATATGATGTAAAAGGAAGCAGAGACATTGGATGAAGCCATCAGAAAGGATTTGTTATTTGAATTTAATAAAGAAAGTTATGACAACAGTTTTTACAGGACTGAAAGAAAATGTGAAGAAATATATGAGAGAAAAAAAAGAAAATTAGAAAGGGATTTGAAACAATACAGTGAAAATAGGGCTTATGTGTTCAAGGGGAGAATTTATAGGAACAGTTCATACAAACAATCTGATCCTACAGTTGTAAGTGGCTTGACCAAATCTAAAACAGTTGAACAATCTAAAGCAGGTGAAAAATACGTCAATAATAGACAAATTACTGTGGACGTTTTGCACCACAATCCAACCACCCCAGTGATTAATATTTCCACACCTAACCCCACCACTGTGGATGCTGACAAAGATGTGGTAGTTACTACTGACATGGCTGAGGGAGGGGAAGAGAGTTGAACGAACTTGATTTTTCTGGGGGAAAGGGAAGAGGAAGGAACCAAGTGAAAACAAAAAAGAAAGGAAAAGTGTAATGATTAACTTGGACAATAAAGTAAATAGGGAAATAGTTACTGATTCTGACAAAGTGACTTATTCCTACAATGCTTTTAAAATGTTTAACCTAAGTGGGATTGAGATTAATGAAGAACACTTTCACCTTTTTGAAAAAGGTTTTATATTTGTTCCAACAGTTAGATTTGATGTTTGTGATACTCTCATAGAGTTAAAACTGTACACTAGAAAATTAAATTTTGCATTAATGTTTGAGCAGACCAATGGCTATGATACAACTAGCTTTAGAAAGGCTAGTACATTCAACCCTCCTCGCCACCTGGCTTTACAGGTGTTTGAAGAGACATGTGCATCAGATTTATACGAACTGAGTGTAGATAAAAATATTAAGAAAACGTTTTTGTTTAAGGCTAATTTGACCACAAGGGAAAAACACATCTTGGAAGACTTACTCAACGACAGGGGGATTCGAATTATGAAACCTGATAAGGGGGGCGGTATGGTCTTGGTCAACACTTTTGATTACTCTAGTAAAATTTTGAACATCCTGGGGGACGTTGATGTCTACATTCCAGTTTCTATGAATGAGAACAACATCTCTTACAGGAAAATAGATCTAGCCATAGAAGAATTCATCATGGAAGGTAGACTGGATGAAAAGATTGGTATTATGTTGACCATTAAGAAACCAAGACTAGTGATTTTCTTTGGAATTTCAAAGATCCATAAAAGTACAACTGACCCTCCATATAGGCCAATTGTGTCAGGGAAGGGGTCTAAGACATATGCTATTGCATATTTTTTGTACCATACACTTAAACACATCCCTCATCAGTATGAGCATATGTTGAAGGATTCTTGGGATTTTTTTACGTTGTTTGACACTGCAGTCTTATGAAGGTGAGGTGTACTTTTTAACCATTGATGTGGTTGACCTATTCACCTGTATTCCAGCTGATGAGGGTTTAGATTACTTTTGGCTACTTTTGAAGGACAGTAAATCTACCTTGAGCTTTGATATTGACCTGTTGATAAAACTAATGAGAATTGTGTTGGAAAACAATTTTGAGCATTTTGAGGGGGAATATTTCAAGCAGGTTAGAGGCGTAGCTATGGGGGCAGCTTGTACCCCCATCTACGCCAACCTTGTCCTTTTACAATGAGAGTTGCAGCATTTGTTTCTTTCAGATTTTTACAACAATAACATCAAATTATACCGATGCTTCTTGGACGATTTGTTTATTATTTGGGAAGGACCAGCGAACACTATTGTGGAGTTTGTTGAGTTTTTAAATTCCACCACTGGATTCTTAAAATTTACATTTAATTTTGACCAGGGTGGAATTGATTATTTAGATGTGAGGTTAGATAAAACTAATGGGGGGCTGAAATCAAGAATTTATAGGAAAAATACTTTCAGTAATTCCTACCTCCCCTACAACAGTGACCACCCCTGGAAACAAAAAATGAGTATAGTCAAGGGCCAAATGGTCAGAGCGGCCAGAATGACATCAAAGTGGGATGATTTTTTAGTGGAAATTGATTTTATTTCTGATTTGTTTAGTTCAAGGGGTTACCCTGATAGGTTAATAAAGGAAGTGTCAGAAGAAATTATAAATGGTCGTGCAACTAGATATTCTCCTATTTTGGGGAAACCATTGGAAACTTTAAAAGGTCATGAAGTGGATAGTGAACAAGATTTTAAAAGAGCTATGGTTCTTCAAGGGAAGTTAAGGACCTCATTCAGAGAAATTGGAAGATGTTAAAGCACAATAAGGACTTAGTACACAAAGTAGGTGATCATCCTAACTTTGTTTATAAAACAGGAATAAATCTGAAAAGAGTGTTCAAAAGTAACAATTATAGACGTACAACTACTTTGGACAAGGGAACTAGTAGGTGTGGTAGGTGTGGGTATTGTAGATACATTTTGGGTGAAGTACCCATAACCTTAAAAAATTATGGCAACAGTAGGATTTACTTAAAGAAGGGTAACTGTCATACTAAGGGTATTGTGTACTTAGCCCTGTGTAGAGACTGTCCTAGTTTCTACATAGGGAAGTCAGAGAGAGCGTTGAACAAACGAATTTATGAACATTTATATAACATAAAAAAGGGAATATTAATAATGCATTAAGTAAACATTTACAAATGGAGCCTAAACACACTGGCTTTCATTTTGGGATTCTTGAACAAGTACCTATTCACCCTAAAGGGGGAGATTGGGAGAATTGGCTATGCTGTAGGGAGACCTATTGGCAAATTAGATTGAATGCCACCCACCCCCCCGGGACTAAATGAGCATATTTCTGTTAAACCTTATTTGATTAAAAAAGCAGAAGATTTATCAAAATAATTACTTAAAACAACCACTGAAACAATTATTAAAGTAACATTTTGATTGTATTCTTTAACATAATTTTAAAGTATTTTACATTTTTGACATCCTTTTCTTCTTCTTTTTTAGATAGAACTGTTATTTTGTGTTATTTTATACTACTTTGATTCAAAGTTTTATCAAGTTTATTAATGTTTGGTAAACAAAGTGAATTTATTTGTTTTTTTAAACTTGACAGTTGTAAAAATGTGCGTGGTTACTTTAAATTTAGGTCAGACTGGTTTTGGCGACTTTTTTTAAAATGAAGTTATTTAAAGATGGCTGATTGAACAGTTACACTGTTTTTACACTTGAAAAAGCCTTATAATTGAGTTAGGGTGAAAGCGCTTGTGGAATTTATACAATAAACATTTTATGGACTTGCAACCTGTGTGCTGACACAATCGTTTTATTGGATGAGATGCTTAAGTGTTAACCTCCTTTATGATGTGTTGCTTGTATTAAAGATCCCCTTTACTAGAGTCTCTGCTGAATCCTGGCATTTTCTGAGATGATCCTCACCAGAAGCAGTATGTATTTTGCAGCATCACTTAGCACGTCAGAACCAGGAAATTCTCAATGGAACAAAACCAAACATGGATGCACAGGTTACAAAACACACTCCACACCATGCTGAGTGATACAGAAATGCTCAAGAGGGAGTGGTCATTATCAAAAAATGCAATACTTCTCAATGTCCATGTTTTACCAAATTTATAACAATTATTGCTAAAATATTGAATTTCTTCTCTCATGATAAAGTTGAACCCTCCAGAGCTATATGAGTTGTTAAAATCATTTTCTTCACCTGTTTGGAGAAAGATTCATGCAGTTTCATCAAACAGTGACACTAGATAAGGAATGAGATGAAATCCAGGTAAGCACGCTTTAATATGCCATGGAATCCATTTAAGCACGCTTTAATATGCCATGGAATTCAGGTAAGCACGCTTTAATATGCCATGGAATCCAGGTAAGTACGCTTTAATATGCCATGGAATCCAGGTAAGCATGCTTTAATATGCCATGGAATCCAGGTAAGCATGCTTTAATATGCCATGGAATCCAGGTAAGCATGCTTTAATATGCCATGGAATCCAGGTAAGCACGCTTTAATATGCCATGGAATCCAGGTAAGCATGCTTTAATACGCCATGGAATCCAGGTAAGCATGCTTTAATATGCCATGGAATCCAGGTAAGCACACTTTAATATGCCATGGAATCCAGGTAAGCATGCTTTAATACGCCATAGAATTACATTGTGTTTCTCTACCCTTTCTGCATACTTGTTTAAGATATCCCTGCACAAAGCAGTACCACTGCATATTTCTTTTCATCTCTGTCCTCTGTTCAGTTATGTCACATTATATTTTATTTATTTTACATTTGTTAACATGGGGAACTTCAACTTGGAACAGAGTCAATTTTCAGTGGAAGTCCCAGGAGAAATGCTCCAGATGCACGTTTTTGTAATGTGGGAGGAAACCCACACAAACACATGGAGGCCATGTAAACCCCACACAGAAGGCACCCCAGCCGAGAATCAAACCAGAAACCCTCTTGCTGGGAGGCAGCAATGCTACCACTGCACCATTCAGCTACATAATAAAACATGGCACAACGATTGATATGTTTTATCCTGTTAATCAGGAATTGAATCATGACAAACCTGCTCACAGATGCAGTGAATAAAAATGCATATCTACATACATAAATAAAGGCACAAATAATGTGCAAAATAAATGAATGGCCTGGTTGATAGAAAAGTGTCCGAAAATTTACAGACTGAAGTTAATTTAACTTTAGAAAAGGCAATACAAATAGCCAGAGAGGTTGAATAATCTAAAAGGCAGAAAGCTAATTTAAATATGGCAAGTGATGTGTGTGAAGTAAAATGCGACAGTATAGTGTGAGTCAGAATTAGTGAACGTTCAAGAAGCAGAATGAGAACAAGCCTAGCAAATGCACGTCGTGTGACTGTTACCATCACACATCAGTGCGGAGCGCTGCATGCGACAGGAGCACATCAGACATAAGAGTCTGGGTCATTTTTTTCTGTTTGCAAAGCAAAGCAAGTTAGATTAGTACTGAAAATGATGATGAACCTAAACATAATGTACAGAAAGCACTTTTTCTTGGATTCAGTTACTGCTGTGAAGATCTTGAGGCTGACTACCATGTAAAAATTTTAATTTGTGGAAAAGTTGTGAGTTTTAAAATAGATACAGGGGATTGATGCAACTGTGATATCATATGCTTCCTGAAGCATGCACAGTTACATAGGGCAGAGACTGAAGTATGTAGTCCTGCAAGCAAGGTTAAGTGCAGGAATGTTTGTAGCCCAGACTGAGTGGAAGGGTTTGCATTTATGTCCTGGATGGTCCATATATAAATAATCTGCTCATCAGAGCATGGTAAGCAAAATGGATTTAATAGCAAGAATAAATGACATCGATGCAGATGTGCTAGTTAAGCTGGCCTGCTCGAATATGAATCAGTAAAAGTTATACAAAAAATGAATGTTGGTTTGTATGCTCTAACCTCACCGAGAAGGCTGCTATTTCCCTTATTGTTGAAAGCAGAAGCAGAAATGAAACAAATTCAGAACTTTGGCATTATTAAAAGTGTTACTGAATGCAACTGTGTGGTGTTCACCCATGGTCCCAATAACAAAAAAAGATTGGTCGAGTGAGACCTCACATGTTCCCAGTAGTCAAAAAGAATGGTCGAGTGAAAATCTGTGTTCATTTACAAAAGCTTAATGATGGTGTCATGCATGAGAGGTTTGCATTGTCTACATTAAAAGACATAATACCCAAGATAGAAAGTGCAAAAGTATTCTTTATAGTAGATGTTTGCAGTAGTGTCTGGCAAATTACATTAGACCCAACAAGCCAAAAGCTGATCATTTTTCTTTACAACTATGGAAGATTCTGTTTTAAGACAAACATTTTGGATAACCTGTAACTGAAACTTTCCAGCATAAAATGATAGATGATGGTGTTGTTCAAATGATATCCTCATCTTTGCTGCTGACAAGCAAATATATGATTTGAAATTAGAGGCATTACTGCAGGCAATTCAAAACTCAGGCCGTGTACTTAATCAGGACAAATGCTCTATTGGTAAAACAAGGCTTTAGTATTTTGAGCACTGTATATTCACTAGTGGTATCAAACTGGATGCAACCAAAGTAGAAGCAATAGCTGAGCTGTACAATCCTCCTGTATAACTAAAGTCAGATAAGCTCTATAGGCATGATCAACTATTTGTGCAAGTTTGTTCTAGACCTTGCAACTTTCCTCCATCCTTTAACAGACTTGCTGAAGAAAAATGTGCCCTGGTTTTTGGGGATGTGCTCAAACCCAAACTTTCACTAAAATGAAAGAATCCTTTGCAACAGCTCCAGTGCTAGCATGCCATGATGTCACTAAGCAGACAATGGTGAGTGCAGATGGTAGTAGCTTTCGTCTAGGTACACTTTTACCACTGGCACAGTGATGAACAAGTGTTATGTCCTATAACCTATTGCTCCCTGAATTTAACATATGCAGAACAGAAATAATCTTAAATTGAAAAAAGAATGTCTTGTTAGAGTGTGTGTGTGTGCGTGTGTGTGTGTGTGTGTGTGTGTGTGAGTGTGTGTGTGTGTGTGTGTGTGTGTGTGTGTGTGTGTGTGTGTGTGTGTGTGTGTGTGTGTGTGTGTGTGTGAAACTTTCTTCATGTACCCATTAAGGCCTGAAAGTTTATTGTACAGTAAAAAGAAATATTGAATGATTCATAGAGAGGTGGAGGTGTTGCCATCCTGTACTCCAACCAGCTTACTATTTCTCCACTCACAACCTCCTTGCACAGTTTTGCTCCTGCAGAAATCCTCATTGTAAACTGCCACCTCAACCCCCATAAGAAATTTGCCATCATCTCCATCTGTATCCCCCCAGGTGACAACATTCCTATTCTTAAAAACTTTCTCTACTGGCTCTCCCAAAACCTTTCCTATGAAACAATTATACTTGGTGACATTAACATCAGTTGGGCTTTGCTTTTTCCTCTTCCCCTACAGAATGCCTCAATCTGTATGGCTTCCACCAATTCATATCTTCCCCTATTAGAACCAACAGCACCTCTACTTCTGGATCTATTATAGACTGGATCCTTACTTCCGACCCATCTATTTATCATAACCCTGGCATACTTCCCTACTCTCTGAGTGACCATTCCCCTACCTATGTCCATAGATACACTCAACAATCACCCAAAGAACACCTTTACAGAGAATGTCATAATATGACTCATTTTGATCCAGACAAGTTTAACTCTACACTATCCAACATCAACTGGACCTTCCTTTATAACATTCCCCCTTATTGATGCTGTAACTGCATTCAATAAGATATTCCTTCATATTCTTAACACCATGGCCTCATCCAGAAAAATTGGGGTAAAATCAAACTGTGTCCCCTCGCTCACTAAATAAACACATTCTATTATGCATCAAATGGACTCTGTCTGGAAAACGTGGGTCAAAAATAAAACCTCTCCCCTATTCCAACGTTACAAAGAACTTAGAAACTTGTGTAAAAAACTAATCATCAAAGATAAAAAATCATTCTTCGCTTCTAACCATTGCAGCCCACATACTAACCCTAAGAAATTCTGAAAAGAAACTACAAAAAACGAACCCAGAACGAAAGAACCAAATGTTACAAACTGAATGGAAAAAGCAGACCCGGAACACTTTCACAAAAACCACAATACACTGTAGATTCCAACCAGTATTTTATTGATGCTTCCTGGTACCTCGGCCAGTATGCATTCAAACGGGAATATATTTTCAGCATCAAAACCTTACTTTAAATACATTTTCAGAACCACTTTAGTGTGAATTAACAACTCATTTATACCAATTAAACAATTACATTGGTTTTTAAAACCCAGATTTTAAAGTGACTGTGCAACTATATAATAAAAAGTGCATATGAAACCTACACTTTAATAAATACAATGAAATGGGAATGCAGGATAATCAAGAATGACATTCTAAACACAATAAATATGATTTGATAAATATATATGCCATGATTCTAAACTGAAAACTTCATTACACATACATACCCTAAGGTAAATCACACTATATGTATAATATAACAATAAATAACTTTTCCATAACGCATCAATACATTTAATGAATATTTGTTTTATATATTTATATTTAGTTCCTGATTCAGACCCCTAGGGTTTAGTGTGTTGAAGTTAATAATAAATTTAGCTTCCAAATTGTTTAATGCATAAGAGAAATTCTTCCCTTGTGTGTGCAACGGTTTGGCTAAAATGTGAAAAAATAAACTAGCTGCTGAACCCCCATGGGCCATGTGGAAGTGGTGAACTACAGGGCTTTTAAGTCTGTTGCTTCTGATGTCTCCCAGATGTTCTAATATTCTATTTTTAACCATCCTCCTAGTGTGTCCCACATACCATCTGGTTGGCGTGCATCCACACCCCAGAATATATACCACCTCACATGACCTACAGGTAAAATGGTTCCTTGCTGTATATCTAACACCATTTATCTTTCTACCATCCAGGTTTTTTAGCCTACAACATACCCTACATCTACAACAAATGTGACTCCCCTTAAAACCTCCTACTATTGGAGGTTTTCTCAAGTTCAGTAGTTCCTTTAAGTTAAGAAACCTGCTGTAAGAAAACATTATTTTTTTGGGAACAACTGTCCAATATTGTCATCCTCACAAACAATGGGCCAAAATCTTTCCACCAACTTTTTAAATGTTGCAGACAAAGGAGAAAATCCTGAAACAAAAAACAATCTGCTTTCTTCATCAGTTTTCTTCAAATCTCCCATATATGTTCTCTTGTTGCCTGTTTGCCTGCCATCACCTATTCCCAACACCCTATCTAATGCCCTATCTAAACATGCCATTGAATACCCCCTATTAAATAATTTTTGCCTGACTTTCATGAACTCTTCGGGAATACTTGACTTATAAATACATTTACATTCCCCATATGGAAGGGAAGTCAAATGATGGGGTGGATGCATACTTTCAGCTGATAGGAAATGTTTGGCAGCTGCCTTCTTAATAAAAGGCTTGAAATGGATTCTATCCTCTGCCACAAAAAATTCTGCATCCAAAAATGTATGCTATCCTTGCTGACTTCAAATGTAAACACTAGGCCCAATGGATTCTCATTCAAATTTTGCAAAAAACTTTCAAACTCCATTGGATTTCCCTCACAAATAAAAAACAAATCATCAATAAATCTTTTATAAATAATAACTCGATTAATATACAAATCTGTATTATACATGTACCTGTTCTCAAAATAATTCATGAATAATATAGCATAAGCAGGGGCAAATGATGCTCCCATTGGTGTTCCTTCCTTTTGCAAAAAATAATCTCTCCCAAAACTAAAACAATTATGTGTGAGGGAAAACTCCAAGAGCTGTATTAAATAATTTATCTATGGGCCCTTACCCAACATGGAAGCCACAGCCTCCAAACCCCAACGATTCCTGATACTTGTGTATAATGCCTTTACATCGACACAAGCCCAATAAAAATTCCTACCCCAACATTTTCCACCACCTAAGTCACACAATTCCTTCGTGTTTTTAATATGTGAATTTACCTTAGATAAATGACTCCAGTTGGTGGTCCAAAAAAATACCTAAATTTTGTAGGTACGAAACTTTCCCAGAAACTATTGGTCTTCCCGGGGGATTCTTCATGGACTTGTGTAATTTTGAGATTATGAAGAATGTGGCATCCCTAGGGCTCTTTACATGCAATTTTCTAATGTCAGCAGCTGAAAAGAAACCCAATCTTTCACCTCTTAACTCATAACTTGTAAAGCTTTCCATTCACTTTTATTCAAGTTATAGTTATTAAAACGTTTTCTGACTTTGATGTATTCCAAACGTAATTGTTTAAATAGCAAGTTTTCAAAAGTGCAAATAGATGAAGATACTCTAGGGGGCATGAATGTACTAGCTACAGTCAACATTGGCAACTGAAATTTGCCGTAACCTGCGAAGAAAACTCCGTCTCCTCATCATTATTTAAAACCACATTGTTATTTACAGCTGTGTTTTCCCAGTCAAAAAGATCATTTCATGAATGGATAGATTCAACAATGAATCATTTAAACTAACTTCAACTTCACACAACATTGAATCTAATGCATTAGTTATCACATCCACCTTTTTATTGTGAAAAACACCTGAAGATGTAATTTCCTACAAATTCAGCCAGACTCGGAAACCTCGTAGATACAAATTTCATACCTTTTTTCAAGACTACTTCCATATCATGATTCAAAACAAAGTCAGACAAGTTTACAATTTTAAAGTTATTAAACATACTGTTTTCCTCCCGTGCATTCTGAATCTGGCAATCCTGGTTGTCAGCATCGAAAACAGAAACCCTGTGTTGACATACGGTAGTTCCAAGGGCCCCAGAAAAGCTAATTCTTCCCTTTTCGCCCTGTGTTGTTGAAATTCTTTGCCTGCCATTTTTGACCATGACCTCTCATTTGATAGGGATTGGAATGTTGTTCCTGATCTCTGGTCCCTTCCATGTTTAGATTCTTCAAAAGAAACACTTTTTGTACTGGAAGATGTTTCCACAGATGAAACCGATGAGTCCTGCATCTTGCGAGACCTACTTCCTGTTAGTGCTCTGGAGGATCTCAACCTCCTGGGCTTCTTTTGCCATGAAAACACTGAATTGTTTTTATAATCTTTTATGTCCTGGTCAAGCTTTCTTTTTTTGTGTGAAATAACACCCTCTTCCACTTTTTCTACGTGAGCTTTAATATCACTAAATCTAAGCGAAAATGTTTCTTCTGCCACAGAGTTAACCAAAGTTTCCTGCAACTGCAGGATCTCACCTTGGATTTTCTCCTGTTGCCTTCTGTTCTGTTTAATTAAAACTCTTAACCAACCCAGCATACACATTAAAGCGAGGGATTTCCATTCCTCTGTGACAGCATTCTCCTCATCGGAGAAATCATACCCTGGCAGCTTGTCTATCCTAAGCCCCCTCGGTGTGATTTTCAAACTCACGTACTTCTCCAGGAGCTTTGTATTATAACACAGTGTCACCTCCTTAATAAGCAGTTTTTCAAGCTTAAAAAAATTGGCATCATGTTCCTCTGTGACCTCATCGGACCATGGATCACCTGTGGCCAATTTTGCATCTCTTTCCTTCCAAACTTCCGTCAGCAGCAACACATTCTTGGCTTGAGCCCCAGTCATACTGACACACTTTTACCATTCAGTGAAATAAACTGCAAATAAACTACATAAAATGAACCCAGAACGAAAGAACCAAATGTCACAAACTGAATGGAAAAAGCAGACCCGGAACACTGAGTCTGCTTTTTCCATTCAGTTTGTGACATTTGGTTCTTTTGCCCAAAGAAATTCTGGTCTACTGTTAACAGAATCCTCTACTCTAGTACTCCTCCTACCCCCAGCCCTTCCCCCTTAATACTGCTGCTCTATAGAAACTATCCAAAGACTAACTCAACGTAGTCCCAATGCCTCTTCTCTGCCTTTACCTCCCAGACCTTCTTCCTCTAATACCTTGTCCTTTCAACCTGTTCCCACTGCCCTTATCAAATCCTACTTAAACAAACTCAAACCCACTCAAACGTATTTATTATATCTGAAATCTGTCATATAAGTTGTGGTTGGAACATACTAAAAATGGATTTATTTTGCTAAAGTGTTGTTACTTTAAATCACTTGGTTTCCACTAATTATTTAATTGGAGGGAAAAAGATTGCTAGCAGTGATTGGTTTAACAGTGTTTAAAATGTTTTGGCTTGTGATAGAATTTTATGTCTGATTACTACACGAAAGTGCTTACATGTCTTTTACTAAATAAATAGTTCGGTTTTATGCCATGCGTCTCCTTTGCCTGCTTATAGGTTCATAGGTTCATAAGTAGGTACTAGGATATCTGCCCGAGGGCATTTTTAATCCTAGCCAGAGTGTGTTGGCTTTTGCTGCCCCATTGATTAATTAACTGATCCTCTGTCAAGCAGAGCCAATGAAGTGATCCCAGGGGTGTATTTTCTGTTACCCATCCACTCATCAAGACTTCTCTTGAAGAGTGTTAGTGAGGGGCTCTGCCCAATGTAGTTAGGAATTTTGTTCCAAAGCATGGGGAGTCTCTGTGACAGGAATCTATCCCTCCAGCATGTTCTATTTATTGTTGTGGTGAGGTTTAGCTTACTAGAGCGCGTGGCTCACAGTGACTTGGATTTCTTTAGGTGGAGCATGTCCATCAATTCTGAGTTGGACATGGCTTTGTAAGTCAGGCAGAGATCACCTCTGAGTAAATGATATGCCACTGAGTATATCCAGAGTTTTTTCAGTCGGGCTGCATAGGACATATGTTTGAGGCCAGTAATCCTCTTGGTGAGGTGCTTGGAATTCTTGTTAACTAAACTTGCTGACCTTCACCTGTCTACCTGTCCAGCCCCTCTATAGCCTGGTTCTCTAGTTACTTATCTAATAGGCTACAATGTATAAGCTGGCAAACAGTCTCCTCTCCACTCCTGCCTGTCTACACTGGTGTCCCCCAAGGCTCTATTTTGGGTCCCCTCTTGTTCAATATCTTTATTAACAACTTACACTAGCTATTAACTTCTCATCTCTTTTACAGTATGCTGATAACTCCACGTTTATCCTTTTACCTTTGAAAGCTGGCTCACTGATAGTCAACTAATAATAAATCCCAAAAAAACAAAGCTTCTACTTTTCCTTCCTAAAACACTAGCACAACATAAATCCTCTTTCTCAATTACCTCCCTTAACAATACCATCATCAGACCTGAACCACATGCTATATTACTTGGTATCACCATCGATGATGAACTAAAATTCAATATACATATTAATCAATGCATAAAAAAACACCAAAAACTTGGCCTCCTGTACCGCAATCATAAATTTATTTCTCCCTCCTCCAAACCCTCCCTAGCCATATCGCTGATGAACTAAAATTCAATATACATATTAATCAATGCATAAAAAAACACCAAAAACTTGGCCTCCTGTACCGCAATCATAAATTTATTTCTCCCTCCTCCAAACCCTCCCTAGCCATATCGATGATGAACTAAAATTCAATATACATATTAATCAATGCATAAAAAAACACCAAAAACTTGGCCTCCTGTACCGCAATCATAAATTTATTTCTCCCTCCTCCAAACCCTCCCTAGCCATATCTCTCCTCCTACCCAGTCTTCTGTATGCAGCCCCAGTCCTTATTAACGTTCAGTCATCCCTTCTAAGTAAATTAGAGCATACCTACAATAAAATAGCTACATTTGCATCCAATATTCCCTATAAAACTCACCACTGCCTTGCCCTTAAGTCTTTGCAATGGCCTGAATTCCCTAAACAACTGCCCCTTCCACAACTGCATATAACACACTCAATTCTTTATAACACTACTTCCTGCTCATCTATCTCTAATATTGTTTCACAATACAACCCAAACGTCAGCTTTGTACATCTGACAAACATCTCCTGGACATTTAGAAACCCACAAAAAATGTTGGTAAAATCACTATACAAATACTCAGTAGCTCACTCCTGGACCTCCCTTCCTCATAGTATAAGAAGTGTCCCCAACAAGGGCCAATTCAAACTGGAACTTAAACACTACCTACAAAACACCTGGTCCTGCCCATGCCTAGCTCCTACCTGATTCTACTTACCCTCATCCTAAATTCTACATTCTCACTCATTATTTCTATCTCTCCTCTGTTCTCTCTCCTCTCCCTAGTGCTAATTCTACAATGTAACAAAACTCAGCTTTTGTAAATCCTTTTTTACATCCACATTGTCTTGTTGTTACTATATATATATATATATATATATATATATATATATATATATATATATAAACTTGTACAAAACTGTTTACTTTAATAACTTCTTTTTGTTGTATAATTTCTTGCTGCATACCGTTTGTGATGTAAATGTTTGTCTTGAAAGACTGTAATTGTAAATGGAGCTTTTCTCCTTTGGTCTCCTATGAAAATGGGCATTTGGCTCAGTTGGACCAATCTGGTTAACACATGACAATAAATAAATAAATAATTAAATAAATAAATAGGATATTATTTTCACTTAGATAAGAAAGATTTTAAAAAAGTCTGATAAAGGGTTTTTGAGCTAGTTAAGAACCACACAAGGTGAATTTAACAATTACTGCGTTGGGTAACATAAAATAGTTGTATGCATACATAAAGGATATAGATAACCAGAAAGGTAACTCACAGCTTATTTTTTATGGAAAGTGTGATAAACACATTTATAACTCAAAGAACTGCCACCTATAAATGTGTGACAGAGAGTGGCTATGATTCCCATAACAAGTTAACTGTTAAACAGAAGTGGGAATTGGCCTTAAAGGTATACAGTAAATGACTGCTACTGCCTTGGCTAATAGTCCAGCACCTGCTACTTCTACATAGGCTTCACACTACACAGCTACAGATTAGAGTTGTAATTACTGACTACCCAGGATTTCACCCAGCTCAGTGTTTGCCTATAACATGTCAGTGCAACCTTGCCAAAAGTAATAGAAACTTGACCAGAATTATTTTCTGCATAAATGCATACAACAGAATGGGAGTAAATTGTGACTCTCCAACATCACTTCCCTTCTTCCCAGACTTTAAGATGCATTTCCACTAGTTAGTCAAAATTAAACAAAACAGAGAGACAATACCTTAGTGTTTAGTCTTAAAGCAAACCAATCTTTATTTAGATGGTTGCAGCTATTAGTTTTGAGAAGTCACCTTTCCAAGAACAGACACCACACAGTTTGCTACAGAGGTAAATACATAAATCCTTAAGCTAATGTACTTAACATTTGTTTACTGGGAAAGTCTGACTGGGACAGAGCACATTTTTAGAGGAGAGCCAGGGAGAAATGCTTCAGACACCTGTCTATTGAATGTGGAAGGAAACTGGAGCACCGAGAGGAAACCTACATGAGCACAGGGAGGACATGCAGACTCTACACAGAAGGCACCCTAGCTGAGAATCGAACTGGAAATCCTCTTGCTGTAAGGTGATGATGCTAACCTCTGTACCACTGCACCACCCTCAATAAAACAACAGCTAAAATCATTCAATCTGGAAAAAAAACTTTAACTTGAAATAAATATGGTAAAAATTTATTTTACAAGTAAATATGCAAATCGTTAAAGGCTTGCACAATAAACTGAAAAGAAAACACTCAAGAAGGCAGATAATGCTAAAATAGTTTTCCATCCTAAACTACAAATGATCTGTTTCTGGTGAAAAAAATATGCTCTGCCTTTAGTATTTCTGGCTTTTAAGTCCAAAATTGAACTTCAAAGTCCTTACAGACAGTATAGTTTGAGCTGTCTCTCTGTCTAAGGATATCCTTTAGACAGCAAAGCAATAATATGTTTAACTTGTGTTCTTTCTGAATTAACAGCCAGAATGTCTTTTTATAAGTCCTCAAAAAGATTTTCTTTGGATTTAGTATGCAATTCAGAAGTTAGCATTACTGTTTCTTCAGTTACAGATTGCTGTGGGGTGGGGGGGGGTGAACAAAGTATCAGCAGCTATCAAATATGGTATCATCATGTGACCTACTCACTACCCTCAGTAGCAGACTTTATAATAATACAAACAGTCATGGAGAACAGCAAAACATCTTCACAATGGCAAATGAACAGTTATGTACTGTCTCACACATTTATATTTCACACTTGATAAAAGGTCAAGTAAAATGCTACATTTACTTTTGTCTTTTAATCAGTGATGAATACATTCTTTTAAATTAAATACAGTTTAATATATCAAGCTTATTTTATGCATTTTAATTTGAAAGAGTAATGCCAATCCTGTTCGATTCTCGGCTGGAGTGCGGGGAGTGCCTTCTGTGTGGAGTCTGCATTTCCTCCTTGTGGTTGGGTGGGTGTTCGAAAGACATGCATAAATAGGTGTGCCTTCATTGAAGGTTGAACGTTGAGCTGGCACCTCGGCGTTCGTGAAACTCTACTGCCAATCATTAGCAGCCCAGAGTTCCACTGTGATGACCCCTAACCAGGAAAAGCCGAAAGACAGCAACAACAACAATGCCAATACCCAGACTATCACAGTTCTTCTCACAAAAAAAGTTAGGAAGCATAGCCTAGGCATTGTTAATGCACTGAGTGAAATGTCTGCTTTTTATTGATCAGTTGACAAATCTACCCACCCTGCACTAATAACCCTTGACATAGTTGATTGGAGCTGATTGTCTTATATTACTTTTGGGCTAATAATTGAGGCTATTACTAGACTGGTTTCTAGTACTGGGCGAGGTACAGATGGCATAGTTGGTATTTTTATTAAGAGACCTGAAGAAAGATGCATGTCCTAGTCTTACTTTTTTTATTTTTAACTCCTATTGTAATCCTGTTTTATACCTGATACTTGGAAGTTAGCAGCTGAGGTTCCAGTCTGTAAGTGCAGTAACACCAAAGACCCTGCTAATTTTAGACCGATAAGCTAAAGCACTATTTTGAGGAAACATTTAAGATCTCCTTGAAACTGCTTCTTGCCAGCTTGATTTGGCTGCATAACTTAAATCATCACAAGTTTATACCCAGCGGATTTTGTGCCTCTTATCCTATCTGGTGTTATAACAATGTGTTACATGCTATTGAGCTAGACTTCCCTACTGATTCTTTTTACCTCGAGTTGAAAAAGGCATTTGATAGCACCAACCAGTATGAAATCATTAAGAAATCTTTCACTCTCAGGGAAATTCATAGGGTCATAGCTTTATAGTAGGCAAATGACCACCAGGCTCCTTACAAGCCTGACTTTGCAACCCAACCCACTTTTGTCCCCATGTTCTTTGGATGCCTATATGGTGGGGTATGTTAGTAAGGAGGTAGCTAAGGGTTATGTAGGGTGTATGTTAATTGAGTTTAATTCACCTACTATCAATCTCTGTTCATCAGGAACATGGGGGATGGACTGGAGTTGAATTTGTGATTTCACATCTAGTGATCAAGGTTTCATTTGAATAGGGTCAATAATCCTTTGTGACACATATCTGTCTCTCCAGCATGTTCTGTTTATATCACAGGCAAAGTTCAGGTCCTTGGATCTAGTGTTTCTGCTGCTACTAGTTTTGCAGCTGTGCAAGAGGTCCATCAGAGCTATATCTGAGGATGCCTTATGTGCCAGGCACAGATAACCTGTAACTTGCAAGAGAATGAGTGTAGAGAGAGGGCCTTAAGGTCATTTCTGTAGGATAGGGTATTCATACTCCAGATTCTCTTGGTGAGGAACCTTTGAGAGTATTCCAGCTGTTGCAAGCCAAGGGGGCATTGTACTCAATGATAGGTCTGATAAGGGCTGAATACAGTAGCAGTATAACTTCCTTGGACCTGGATGCCATACCTTTCCATATAAGCTGGGTGACAGAGAATGATTTTCTTACTATCTTGGCTATGTGTTGTTCGAAGGGTAGACTACTGCCTACATATGTTCTCTGATCCCTACCTTTCAGGTAAACTCTTAGGGGTCTTTTATCGATGGAGTAATTAGCTTGGGTGGATGGTTTATTTATATTTATTTATTGACATTTGTTGACCAGGAAAGTCCACTGGGTCAGAAACCCATTTTCATTGGAGGCCTGGGGAGAAAAGTTCCCCAGTTAATCAAATATTATACAGAACAAATACAAAGTGAAAGAGATATGTATGGATGCTTAATAACATACTTTCAATCACAAAAGAAGAATTATAATAGACTTTAGTAAAGTATAACATACTTTCAATCCATAAGAAAGTAATAATAAAAACTTAGCAAAATTGATACGTATCATAGGTAGGGGAAATAATGATTTAGAGGAGGAAGAAAAGGGTATCAGAGAGGGTTAAAGGCAGAATCTGAGTAGTTACGTTTGTAAAGTTAAGGGGGGTTGGTTTCCCAAAGGGCAATATAATGCATTTCTTTGTGTTGAGTTTTAATATATTGCTTTGGCAATAGCCATTTACTTGTTTTATACCCTCTTGTAGGATGCTAATGTCATGGCGGGGGGACAATGAGACTATAGTAGATCCTATTTTATAGCCATCTCCAAACTTGGTGAGCCAGAGCCCTTTGACATTAGTCTTGACTCCGAGAAGTACATGCCAAAAAGGAGCAGGCCCAACACAGACCCTTGGGGTACTCTGTTGGCGACTGGTCTCCTAGTGGATGTGGTCTCACTGAACCTGACTTTTTGGGTCCTATCTGTGAGCCAGCCGACAATCCTGTGAGTTTTGTAAGGATTTATGGCTAGTTCTGGGAGTTTGTCAACAATACCTGAATGGGGTATTTTATCAAATGTCTTGACCAGTTCAAGATAGGTGGTATGGACCATTTTCTACTCATTCATAGCCTTGGTGACCCTTTCAAAGAAGTCTACCAAATTGAATAGGCAAGACCTTCTGTTAACAAAGCAGACCGTGATGGGTCCAGTGTCTGTAGGTTGCCAATGTTCTTGTTGATGATTTTCATGATACTTCATTCCATGGCTTTGCATATTAGACTTGTCAGACTGGTGGACCAGTAGTTCCCTGGTCAGTTGATGGTCAACCCATATGAAGAAGGATGACCATTGCAGCCCTCTCTTCACCTGACATGTAAACTGTTTGAGACTGTAGTTGAAGAGTGCCTCAAGTGGTCCTGCTAGGTCACATTTTAGGTTATTTTGTATGCCAACCAGGGATGAGCCCATTGAAGCAGTGTTTATGGCCTTAGCAAGTGCCACCAGGACATGTTCCCTGTTGGTACATGGGGGATGGATATGTTAGAAGGTATTTTACAAAGGGTAGGTGGTAAAGTTAGAGCTAAATTTGTTATCCAATTGATTTGCTATGTCATCGAGGCTTGTGAAGGTTGTGCAACTTATCACCAGTTCTGCATACTGTCGATTGTTGCCTTTAAGGTTTCTGACATAGCTGAAGACGTCTTTATGATTGCCATTAACCTGAGAAGCTATCCTGACCTTGTAATTGGCCTTTAGTCCTCTTAGTTTCTTGCTTAGTTGATTCAGAGAATTCTTGGCCCAACTGTCTTTTTCTCCCTGCTTTCCCTAGGGTCTGTATTATAACAACGGACAATCAGATGATCGAACATTGTTATATCGACTCCTAAATCTCGAAAACTCAAAACAGCGAAAAACCAGAGCAGCCATTTTTTTTCCTAGGGAAAAAAATCTCTGTTCCCAAAATAAATAAATAAATAAATAAAAAACACTAAACACTAAATGAAGTGGGGGGCTTCACCCTCCACACCCCCCATGTGTGGGGCTGTGCCACCCACACACCCTCTACTTAAATATACCAACTCCGAGATCGCACTACAGTGGAGGAAACGGCACAATCTGGATGGCCGGCCCAGTGATTTCTTTCCCTGGGAAAAAAAATTGCTGTTCTGGCCATTTGCTATTTTGCTGGTTTGACACTTTGTGTCTGAACCAACAACATTCGATCATCTGATCATTCGCTGAACTAAAGTAGACCCTTACCCTAGACCCCCCCCCCCAAATGTTTATCTCTGCTGATATGTAAATATCTCTTAGGTTTTTTTATTATTGTTGTTAGTTTTTGGAACTGGCATTGGCATAAGGTTTATAAGTTTTGTTTCTGCCTACCAGTACCAACCACAAGCTAGAGAACTGACCACCATAGAATTAACTGTATCTGAAGCATAAAAACACCTGTTAAAATTGGATCTATGTGGTTCATCCAGTCCATTTACTCTACTACCCATTTATAAGTTTTGTTTCTGCCTACCAATGACAAGCTACAGAGCTGGCCACCATTGAAGTAACCATATCTGAAGCAAAGAAACATCTGTTAAACAGTGGATCCATGTAGTTCCTCCAGCCCCTTTACTCTACTGATGTGCATTTATTGTTAGTTATTTAACTGCACTACACTCATTGTCCATAAGCGGCCTCCTTGCATATCACTGAGACTTGTTTTATTTTTCCCAATCCCCTCCCTGTCTTGTTTGTCTTCTGCCTTCCTATTTACCTTGTATGGTAAAGTGACCTTTTTTATCTATCTGGACATGTTAATACTCCTCAGTTTGTGCTTTCAGTTACCCCATCTTTAATTCCAGCACAGCAGCAGTCCTCCGGTCCTTTGTATCTTACTTAACTATATGTAGCCCCTTCAATATATTTTTCTTTCTTTCATGAACACCCTTCCAAACTTGTTTTAAAGCCTGCTGTGTTTCTTCTAATTTTATTTGGGCCCTTTTATCTACCCCTGGTATTCTCTCACTTGTTTGCTTTCTTTTTACCTAACTGCTTATTATACTTCATTCGTGTTAATGTTTACTAACATAGAACTCCCCTATATTTTAATCCATCTCCTATACATCATTTCTTACTATTAAACATGAAAGCAGACTTTACAGCACTGCCTTTATTTGCTGATTGCTTTTTGTTGTACATCTGGCAGCTGCGACTCGGGTCCACCTATATAATGATCTTTTGTTTTGAGTAATTTCATTCCAGCTAATACAGGCTGACCTTCCTTACCTCCCTCCCATGATGTCTTGCACCATTTACAACTCTGTTACTGGCATTTGGCACCATCTTTTTCTACTCGCTCTTCCTAGACCCACCTTGTGTGTGCCTCTGGTAACATGCAAGTTTTGCTTAGGATTTTATTATTGCTGTTATGTTTTTGGAACTGACATTGGCTTAAGGGTAAAAATATAGATTTGTTCCCTTTATATCTTATTTATTTTATTTATTTATTTATTTATTTAACATTTGTTTAACAGGAAAGCTCAACTGGGACAGAGCCCATTTTTGGTGGAGGCCCGGGGAGAAATGCTATATTATTGCAATCTCATGCAATCTCAATCTAAGAGTATCTTGCTATGCATGTTTAAATAGTCTACAAGCAGCAATCTCATATGCAGTTTTAGAATACTCTGATGCTTTTTATCAATATAATATTCACGTTATAAAATGTATTGAACTTTTTATGCTATCCAGATATACTTTTCCAATCGGTAAACCTCTTACTAAGTGGAAATGCATATGTAACAGCAATTGAGGGATATCTAGATCTTACTCACTGAGGCTTTTAAATGGTGTAATACGTATGCTTAAAACTGAACAAGCTTGAGACATTACCCGTTCAACATTTATGTTAGCAGATATACTTGTTTTAACAGTGTAAACTGCTGAGAAGCTATTCAGCCAGCATGTATGACAGCAGATATACCTGTTACAAGTAATAAATAGGACATGCTGGAGGGACAGATTCATAACCCAGAGGCTCCCTTCACTCTGGAATAAAATCCCAGTCCAGGTTAGGCAGAGTCCCGCATTGACTCTCTTCAAGAGGAATCTTGATGAGTGGATGGGAGATCGTAGGTTTACCCTGGGTATCACTTCTGTGTCACTGTTAGACAGAGGCACAGTATACTAACCTCGAAAAAGGGCATAGCAAAATTAATTTAAAATGGGTGGCGAAAGCCAAACACACTCTGGCTTGGCTTATAAATGCCCTGGGGCAGATAGCCTAGTATAAACCTATGAACCTAATCTGTTGAGAAGTTCTCATGTTAGTAATTATTTTAGTGGATACACCTTCCGGTACAAGTGAAACATGTGTTGAGATGTTCTCATGTTAGTAATTACTTTAGCGGATACACCTTTTGGTACAAGTGAAACATGTGTTGAGAAGTTCTCATGTTAGTAATTACTTTAGTGGATACACCTTCCGGTACAAGTGAAACATCTGTTAAGAATTTCTCATGTTAGTAATTACTTTAGCGGATATACCTTCCGGTACAAGTGAAACATCTGTTGAGAAGTTCTCATGTTAGTAATTACGTTATCGGATACACCTTCCGGTACAAGTGAAACATGTGTTGAGAAGTTCTCATGTTAGTAATTACTTTAGCGGATACACCTTCCGGTACAAGTGAAACATCTGTTGAGAAGTTCTCATGTTAGTAATTACTTTAGCGGATACACCTTCCAGTACAAGTGAAACATGTGTTGAGAAGTTGTCATGTTAGTAATTATTTTAGCGGATATACCTTCCAGTACAAGTGAAACATGTGTTGAGAAGTTCTCATGTTAGTAATTACTTTAGCAGATACACCTTCCAGTACAAGAGAAACATGTGTTGAGAAGTTCTCATGTTAGTAATTATTTTAGAGGGTACACCTTCCGGTACAAGTGAAACATGTGTTGAGAAGTTCTCGTGTTAGTAATTATTTTAGCGGATATACCTTCCGGTACAAGTGAAACATGTGTTGAGAAGTTCTCATGTTAGTAATTACTTTAGCGGATATACTTTCTGGTACAAGTGAAACGTGTTGAGAAGTTCTCATGTTAGTAATTACTTTAGCGGATACACCTTCCGGTACAAGTGAAACATGTATTGAGAAGTTCTCATGTTAGTAATTACTTTAGCGGATATACCTTCCAGTACAAGTGAAACATCTGTTAAGAATTTCTCATGTTAGTAATTACTTTAGCGGAAATACCTTCCGGTACAAGTGAAACATCTGTTGAGAAGTTCTCATGTTAGTAATTACTTTAGCGGATACACCTTCCGGTACAAGTGAAACATCTGTTGAGAAGTTCTCATGTTAGTAATTATTTTAGCGGATATACCTCCCAGTGCATCTGCAGGATTGGCTAATGTAATGATATTTTATTGTTTGTTTTATTCTGCTTTTAGTCTTGTTTTTACTTTGTATTGGACATGCTTTAGTGTTTGCACTTTTTTCCTCGAGAACGCTACCCTGTTCTTTTACTGCTATTTACCTTACTCCCAGACCTCCTTCCTTTCATTTCTTACACTCTTTTAGACTTTATAACTATTTTTGCATACATTATCAGCGTTTTTCCACCTAACTAACCTATCCTTTCTTCCCCGTTCTTTTCTAGGTTTCTAAGTTTTATTTCTGCCTATCAACCACAAGCTACAGAAGTGACCACCATAGAAGTAGCTATATCTGAAGCATAGAAACACCTGTTAAATAGAGAATCTGAGTGGTTCATCCAGTCCCTTTACTCTGCCGATGTATATTTTTATTAATTATTTAACTATATTATACTAATTGTCCATAAGCAGCCCCTCGCATATCACTGAGACTTGCCTTTTTTCTCCATTCCCTCGCTGAAACTTGCCTTTTTTTTCATTCTCTCCCTGTCTTGTTTGCCTTCTGCCTTCCTATTTACTTTGTATTGTAAAGTGACACTTTTATCTACCTGAACCTGGTAATACTCCTCTGTTTGTGCTTTTTAGTACTTTACCTTTAATTCCGGCAGTCCAGCAGTCCTCCAGTCCTTTGTATATTACTTAACTACATATATGTAGCCCTTAAATATTTTTCTGTCTTTCATGGACACCCTTCCAGACTTGTCTTAAAGTCTGTCATATTTCTTCTAATTTTATCTCTTCTCTGCCCTTTTACCTCCCTCCTACTATTCTCTTACTTGTTTGTGTTTGTTTTACCTCACTGCTTACTTATCATGCCTTATTTGCATTTAGTGTTTAACAACATAGAACTCCCCTATCTTTTAATCCATTTGTCATATATTGTTTCTTACTATTAAATGTTAAAGCAGACTTGATTGTGCTGTCTTTTGTACAGCTGCAACTCAGGTCCATCCTGCACTGTTTGCCCTTACTCACTAGGGCGCACCCTGCTCCCCTACCCTACCCCCAATTCCCGCCAACTCCCTCTTCAACTATATTTATACTAACTGTAACCACACCCCCAGCACTCCTACCAATCACATGCATTTTACACTTAACCTCTTACTCTACCCCACCCCTCAAGCAACTATTACAAATCAATCACTACAGCTGGCCCAACCCTCTTATCAACCTCATCAACCCCATTAGCAATTCCACTCCTACTACATCTTTTCACTCTTTTCCTATCCCCCTATTAGGCACTCTTATATAGCATGCCCCTATCTTACTATAATCTGCCCCTATCCTACTATAATTGAGCCCTATCCTACTATAATCTGCCTCTTCTGTCTCACACTAGCTCTCTCTCAGTCCTAACACACTGCACAGCACTCAAAACACACAAAATCAATGTAATCAAAAATTCTATCACATCAGATACAGACAGGCTTTGAAAAACAAGCAAAAGTTATTCTGACATATCAGCTAGCCTACTAAAGCCACACACTCTTCTTTTTAAAAATATAAGGTTTTGCCACCTTGTTTTAATTCTAAACTGCTGCTCCTCTCAAAATCAGTATCAAAAGGAAAACCAATCAGTCCTAACCAAACCGATTAGCACCAACCATAACTTCTCCCATTTCTCAGTTTTACCCCAATGTGGAGATATCCATCCAAACCCAGGACCTATTTCAATTTCTTTTTCCAGTAATAGATCCTCCTGTAACACTCTATTCCTAGTTGCACTAAACCTATGTAGCATATGTAATAAATTAGCAGACTTCCACATATGGCTATCACATCACACCACAAATATAATCGCAATCACAGAAACATGGTTAAAGCCAAATATACAAGACACAAAACTACTTCCTGCAGGCTACAGTATAATAAGGTCTGACAGAACTCACAAAAAAAGCAGGTGGGGTAGCTTTAATCTACCCCAGCTCATATACCCCTCACTAACTCTCTTCAAGAGAAATCTTGATGAGTGGATGGGAGATCGAAAATTTACCCCAGGGGTCACATCTGGGTCACTGCTAGACAGGGGCACAGTAAACTAATTCTATTATATAAGGGGACCTTCATTGTGTCACTACTAGAGAGAGGCACAGTATTCTAGATTTATTCTGTACATTTTTGTACCATTTCATGGGGTGGCAAAAGCCACATCACTATGGCTAGGCTTACAAATGCCCCAGGGCAGATAGCCTAGTACTATACTATGAAACTATGAAACTATACAATAGTACTCTACTCCAAGCCCATCCCAAAATTTAGTAATGCTGAACTCCTTATAGTCTTCTTAAAACTTAATCAGTCTATACAGAAAGAGGATTACCAGCCTCAAACAGATGCCCTACGCAGACCGTCTCAAAAACCTCCAGCTTTACTCTGTCCCATATCACTTACTCAGAGACGATCTCTGCCTAACATACAAAGCCATGTCAAACCTAGAGCTGTTGGACGTGATCCACTTAAAGAAATCCCTCCGAGCTACATGCTCTAGGGACCAAAATCTTGTCACCACAAAATAACAGAACATGCTGGAGTGATAGATTCCTGTCCCGGAGACTTCCCATACCCTGTAACAAACTACCTATCTATATCAAACAAAGCTCCTCATTAGCACTCTTCAAGAAAAATCTTGATGATTGGATGGGAGATAGGAAATTCACCCCAGGGATCACCTCTGGGGCTCTGCTCGACAGGGGCACAGGAAAATAATTTTCTTGGGTGGCGAAAGCCAGGGTATCTTTTTGGCTAGGCTTATATAGGCCCTGGGGCCGATAGCTTAGTACCCACCTATGAACCTATAAACAACCTTCTTTTACAGTTCTGTACATCTCACCCTGGTAACAACACTTCCACAATACAGGACATCCTGTCCTGGATGTCACAAAATATATCCAATGAGACAATAATCACGGGCAATGTCAATATCAACTGGCAAAACTTAATCCCAGACTTTCCAGACAACAGTATAAATATTTTAGGATTCACTCAACTTATTACTACTTCAACTAGAGTCGCTACAAGTAGCATCCGAGGAGCAACTCTAGACTAGGCCTTAGTCACAGATCCAAATAAATATTCCAAGCCCTGTACTCTCCCAGACACATTAAGTGACAACCTACCAGCATGTACTTGCAGGACAACCACCCATTTACCCAAAGGCCATAATTATAAAACTTCCTGCAACCTAACTGACTTCAACCAGTACATCTTCATTAATACACTAAAATCCTTAAACTGGTCCATATTAAAAACACTACTCCAAATGACGCAGTTAAATACTTCAACAAACTATTTCTGGACACCCTTAATAGCCTAACTCCACTTTGAACAAAATAACTAAAATCAATCATGCACTCTGGCTAACAAAGTCCACAAAAAAAATCCCTACTAGTAAATAGAGATATAGCTTGGAAGGAATGTCAAAATAGAAATTACCTAAATCTACACACCTACAGGCATCTACATAATCAGGCAAAAAAAAAAACATATAACTATTAATAAGAAACAATACTTTACAAAACAACTAACAGACCACAAAAACAACCCCCCAAAATTTTGTTCTACTATCTTATCACTTCTCACCCCATGGCTCAAACAAAAGCCTAAACCATTCACAGACAAATCTCCATCTCAGATTGCATAACTGTTTAATACTCAAGTTTATAGGAAGTATAGCTAACTTTGTCAATGATCCTAGCAAGCCCCTTTGTCCCAAATCCACAAACCATCTCAATGCACCTCTCTCCCTAACATAATCCAAACAAATTAGATTCCCATCCCTCTCCTCTCAAAACATTTCAGCTACAGCCTCTAAACCGCCAAGCCTCTCACTGCATCCTGTATCCATTAACTATATAAATAAACAATTACATCAAATAAAACCCTGCTCTCTTTCTGCTGATAACCTTCCAGCCAAATACCTGAAAATTGCCACTGATGCCATTGCTTACTCAGTCAGCATTCTTATTAATAGATCCATCATATAATCCCATGTCCACTCCCTTTGGAAAAAAAATTAATCATTACCCCATTACACAAAGGAGAAAAATCTACTTAACTCTCTTAACTTCTGCCCCATCGCCAACCTATCTCCTCTCTCCAGACTCTTAGAAAAATGTGTATATAAAGAACTCCTTGACCACCTTATCCACAATGAATTAATAATACCCTCCCAACATGGCTTTAGACCAGCTCATAGTGCAACAACCACACTAATATTCTTCATGAATACAATTAACAAAGCTAGAGACTCCAGCCAACCATTATTTCTTGATCTATCAAAAGCTTTCGATACTGTCTTATGCCCCAAACTCCAATAGCAACTTTCTTCCCTTGGCCTTTCTGTTCCCTACAGTGGTTCTCTAGCTACCTATCCAACAGACAAGAATCTGTAAAAGAGCAAGGCTGTCTCTCTCTCTCTCAATGTCTAACCAACAAAATGGGAGTTCCACAAGGTTCCAGCCTTGGACCCCTCCTCTGCAACACTTTCATAAATAATCTCCATATTGCCTCCTGCCAATGTTCCCTAATCCAATATGCCAGTGACTAAACTCTCATGTCCTCTTCCAGCAGCATAGTCCACCTCAGACAAATAACCCAAACTTCCTTCTCCTCCAGTGAATCCCGGCTCAATAATGCACAACTATTACTCAACCCCAACAGAACTAAACTTCTCCAATTTACACCAAGGGCACTGTCAGTTGATTTAAAGATATATTTGTTAAATAACACCAAAATCAAAATGAATCCTTACACTAAACTATTTGGAGTAACAATAGATAATATACTTACCTTTGATCTTCATATACATAACACTATAAAAAATACACCACAAACTAGGGATGTTCAATCGGAACAAATACTTCATGGATATGGTCAACAAAACAACATTAGCTAAAACCTACCTGCTACTCTCCTTACTGTATGGTGCCCCCATTTTAACCAATCTTCAGAATAGACTGAAAAATATGCTTGAATCGTGATATAACAAAACTGCTAAATTTGCAACAGATGTATCATATTACAAACACCACTCTTCTGCTCTTATTCCGCTTAACTGGCCTGAACCCCCACAACACCTAAACTATCTGCAACTAACAATTGCCCATAAAGTTAACTATAGACCTGGGGTCTGTCCCACCTTAAATTCAATATTTCAAATGTACATACCTAGTTGGGCTCTCCACTCTGAAGACAAACAGCTTCTAACACTATATAAACCAAACAAAACTGCTGGAAAATGTCTGTACTCCTACTCAGTGACCAAACTATGGAATGCATTACTCTTAGCTATCAGAACTATTTCTAACTTCAGGAAATTCAAATTTAAACTCAAAGACTTCCTACTTAGGTTATGCATCTGTCCCTGTTCCAAACCTAGTTGACTCCCCCCTTTACTTCAGCCCACTTGCCTCCTCTCCTCCACCTCTATTTGTATTGTAATTGCCACCTCTACTAATTTTCACCTTCCTTCTTCCATCTTTCATTCTACCTACCCTACCCTACCTAATGTCTAACTCTCTCTGATGATGAATCAACCTACCATCGTCTTACTGAATCTCCCTTCTCAGCTCTTCCACTCCCCCCTCACTACCATCATTCACCTCCCTTATTTCCAGTTCTATGTTCTCTGCTATTTCTGCTAAGTGTGTATCTTTGTATTTAGTCAATTAACCAAAACAATTGTACAGACTCTTTCTTGACCATCACACCTATCTGTGCAATCCCTTCACAGTACAACCATGCCTTCTATAAAAATATCCCATTACCCATATTTTGATAAACTTTCTATGTAGCCATAACCCTATACACCATATGTCTTTTTCTTGTTGGTTTTTCTGTATTTTGACTTTTCTGTTCTGATTTTTTGTTTCTGTGGTTAATTATGTAAAAGATATGTTGTCTTTTCTTTTTGTACTGGAACTTTTCTCCCCATGCCTCCATCAACTAGTTACAAGTACTTACAAGTCAGATTTTCCTGATAACCAAATGTCAAATAAATAGATAAATAAATAATCCAAAATAGAAATACTGCCAACACTTCAGGCAAACGTTCCTTTTCCAGAGTATCAAAATTGTAGTAAAATCCAAACAGCAAACTGAAGCGGAACGAAGCAGGAAACAAAAGATGTAAAAAATCACTGTATTTATTATCAACTGACCAAAAAAATTGTACAAAGATTAGCGCTTTCGCGACAAGAGTGTTGATAATGATCTGAAGAAGCTCTTGTAGTGAAAGCGCTAATCGTTGTACAATTTTTTTGGTCAGTTGATAATAAATATAGTGATTTTTTACATCTTTTGTTTCCTGCTTCGTTCCGTTTCAGATAAATAAATAAGTAAATATTTTTTTCTTTTGTGATATACCCTGTTAAGGTAAGGATTGCACCAGTGGGGTTTGTTTTGGTGTTAAAAACTTAGATAATTCTGCATAGATAGCCATGTTCTCTACCAAGCTAGCCATAGAGACATTAGAAAATTGCAAATCAGTGTTGTCAGGACCTTGCATTATGTCTTTGTGGATTTAGAGAAAGCATATGACAGGGTGCCTAGAGAGGAGTTGTGGTATTGTATGAGGAAGTCGGGAGTGTCAGAGAAGTATGTAAGAGTGGTACAGGATATGTACAAGGGTAGTGTGACAGCAGTGAGGTCTGCAGTGGGAGTGACGGATGTGTTTAAGGTGTAGGTGGGATTACATCAAGGATCAGCTCTGAGCCCTTTCTTATTTGCAATGGTGATGGACAGGTTGATAGACGAGATCAGACAGGAGTCCCCGTGGACTATGATGTTTGCAGATGACATTGTGATCTGTAGTGAGAGTAGGGAATAGGTGGAGGAGACCCTGGAGAGGTGGAGATATGCTCTAGAGAGAAGAGGAATGAAGGTCAGCAGGACTAAGACATAATATATGTGTGTGTGAATGAGAGGGAGGATAGAGGAATGGTGAGGATGCAGGGAGTAGAGGTGGTGAAAGTGGATGAGTTTAAGTACTTGGGATCAACAGTTCAGAGTAAAGGTGAGTGTGGAAGAGAGGTAAATAAGAGAGTACAGGCAGGATGGAGTGGGTGGAGAAGAGTGTCAGGAGTGATTTGTGACAGACGAGTACCAGTAAGAGTGAAAGGGAAGGTATACAAGAGGGTGGTGAGACCAGCTATGTTATATGGGTTGGAGACAGTGGCATTGACAAAAAGGCAGCAGTCAGAGCTTGACATGGCAGAGTTGAAGATATTAAGATTTGCACTAGGTGTGACGAGGATGGACAGGATTAGGAATAAGTATATTAGAGGGTCAGCCCAGGTTGGAAGGTTTGGAGACAAAGCCAGAGAGGCAAGATTATGTTGGTTTGGACATGTGCTGAGGAGGGATGCAGAGTATATTGGGAAAAAGATGCTAAGGATGAAGCTGCCTGGTAACAGGAAAAGAGGAAGGCCTAAGATGAGGTTTATGGATGTGGTGAGAGAGGACATAAAGATGGTTGGTGTGACAGAGCAAGATGCAGAGGACAGGAAGAAATGGAAACAGTTGCTCTGCTGTGGCGACCCCTAATGGGAGCAGCCGAAAGAAGAAGAAGTGTTGTCAGGACCTGTTTTAAAATTGGGCTATTATGGTTTAGGGGCTTGGTTTTACAGGGCTCACCTGACTGGTGTATAGGGTTATGGCTACATGTTGGATAATGCTTTGAGCTAATATTAGTGCTGCCTTTCTTTGTTACAGGTTAAAATCCCAAGTACTAGCTTTATAGGTTTGCTAATATACAGGGTACTGCCAAAAGCCAATGCACTGTGGACAGCTCCACGTGAATGTGCCTAATGTATAGTAGGCAGAAGAAAAAGTAGAAGAGACTACATCCTGTGCCCTCTGGCCAATGAACACCTACATGTTGAGCTTCCTTGCATGATTTCCAACTCAGAAAGACCAGGTTAACACCTTCTACCCCAATGTGGGTGATCCTGAAAGTTCGTAATGTAAAAACACATTAACACCAAACAACTAAGTTTCTAAAGAGCCTTCTGGCTGATGAAACAATCTCACTTTAAGCCACTCTGTGTGTCTGCCGACTTGGACAGACTACTGCAACTCAACTATAATAGCAGCCCCAGTCTTCTTAATGTAAAAAAATGCACTTTTGTTAGCCAAAAGTGAAAAGGTATCAAGCAGGTACAGCAAATAATTGTCACTTTGAGCCCCTTGTGTGTTTCAGGTTACCTTTCTGCTGTCACTGGAATTGCAGTCCCAGCTTTCCTGCTGTAAAAATACATACTTAAGTTAGCCAGAAGTGAAAATGTACTAGTACCAAATCTAACAGCAACTACTAATACTTACAAGGTATGTAAAGGCAGACAAGCCAGCAATGAGGAACAGACACACTAAGACAGTTTCAAAGTACAGTAACAGTCTAAGGAGAGGGCCTTCCTAGTTCCTTCTGTCAGTAACCAGTAAACATGAGCAGTAGAGATAAGACTGGGACGAGGTTTTAGGGCCAGGTATAGAGAAGATAGAGTGGGAGGAGCTTCCAAGGCCAGGTATACAAAATATGAGAATGGGGGAGCTTTCAAGGCCATCACTGTTCTGCTCTTGGAGTGAGTTGTAACTAGAGCATTGGAAACAGGAAAATGGTGGGTGGAGAACAAATATATAAGAGAGATAGTAAAACTGCAATAAAATGAGGGCCTACTCAGAACACCTAGGCACAGTGCAGAAACCACTTGGAAAGCACTACAGACTATAAAAGTACCTTAAATTAATGCCTTTAACTTCAGATAAAGAGCAAACACAACACACAAAACTGATTTAAATGGTAAAATAAATGCAGTATTTTAAATGTACTTTAAATGTATTTCCCTGTATGCAAAATGTAGTCCAAATGATTTGTTGTCAAGCTTACAAGCTTCCAGTAGACTGCTTGACAGAGGCACAGCAAAATGATAGGCATAGTTTTTATTCAAACTAAAGGGGTGGCGAAAGCCACATAACTATGGGCTAGGCTTATAAATGCCCTTGGGCAGATAGCCTAGTATGAACCTATGAACCTATGAACCTATGAACACTAAGATGGCTGACTGTGTAATGTAAAATAGTAGGACCAGTTGGGTTAATTACCACACATTCTGGTTACAACTCATGCAACTGACCAAAACTGGCTTGTTGTTTTAAGTCTGAAAAGCTTTTTTCTGCTGCTATATAAGCCTCTTATTTGCCTCACAGTGATGCAATAGCTAGAAGTTGTACTTTCCCAATAAAAAACTACCTCTGAAATTTTCCATAGTCTTGCTCTGCTGAAGAAACAACTAGTTTGTGCACTGATCAGCATTTCTGCATTTAGTTAGCTCTAGATTGCATTATTACAGGACTCACAAATATTGCTGCTCAAACAGCAACTGGTTTGCGTGTTGGGCAGCATCGCTGCCGGGTAAGTTAGCTGTAGAGTACACTAGCTAAGCACTTAACTATAACCTTACCTTTATCCAGCCTGGTGAGTGGGACAGCAGTACGTCTCACAATGGAGTCCCCTATTAACCAAAATATTGGGTTGTGTGGTGTTTTGCCTTATGGCCTTGGTAGTTGAGACACAATTAGAAGGTTACAGTTAGTTGAATGTCAGAGGCCAGAATTCCCCAGATCATGCAAGCACTCAGGTCAGTAAACCCCAAGTACTAGTATGACTCAGTCATAGTCCGTGTGAGCAGAAATGACTTGTGACATACCTCCCTGGACTCTTTAAGGAGAGACATGACTGAGCTCTCAGAATATGTGTTCCTGGCTGGTATAAGCTTAGCCTTGAGCAGCATTCTACCATCTCCAAGGATGATGCTACAAAACCAACAGAAAATAATTTACCTTAATAATCAGCTTAGCTACTGGTTTCATTCCATATGAGTCCAGTATCGGTCAGCCTGGGAGGACATGGTTGACAGGCCACACTGCTTTGCTAGGGATGGTCTTCACCTGTCACCAATAGGCTTTTGGAAATTGGCCAAAACATTATCCACCCCTATTAGTGCCTTTTTCAGGCACTGACAGGCAAACCTTGCAACACAGCAAACTCTACTCAGGATAAGCTAAATTACTACTCAGTGCTAGGAGAAACCTCACTCTGTCTAAGCTCTCCTCATTCTGGAGATTGTTTTATATGTGCAGTTACTGAAACATGGTTCAAAGCCACAGAAAGCACCCTGAAAGTGCATGGCTATAATGCCTTTCACATGTTAAAATCACTCACTACACCTGAAAGGGCAAAAGGTGGAGGTATACCATCTATATAAAGGATAAGTTCACCTCAAGACTAGTCAAACAATATGACACATTTGAACTACTCCATATCCAACTAAGCACTGGAAAAATCCATTACCATATCCTTGTACTACAGGTCCACCATCACGAACCAAGAAACTCATATATTGTACCTAAATTTACTAGAATCACTTACCATTCAGCCCAATACCATACTCATGGGTGATTTCAACTACCCCTCCATTAACTTAGAGCAATCATAACCACTAACATGCAGGCTCAAAGGTTTCCAGACTTTGCCAATGCAAACACCTTGGAACAGCTAGTCTGCACTCTCACTAGGGATGCAAATATCCTAGACCTGGTAATAGAGCATTGCACCCTCTTGAATGGAATTGGCTAACTGGCTATATCAGATCACAAAGTGGTCTCCCTCAAAATAAATATAAAACAAGAACCCCAACCTAACCATAAAACCTTTAAGAACTTTTCTAAGGCAAACTACATCTTATGTTGGCATAGCTGGTTTCCAAGCACCCCCAAACCCAGAAAACACTGAAGCTTATGCGAAGGTGCACACAAAAGCTGTGTGTGACTATGTAAACAATTGCATAATAATGGCAGTACCATCCAAAATAAACCTAGAAAAAAACACAAAAACAAGCAACCCTGGTGGACCCCTGGTGTTAATTGGTTGCACAAAAAAAGAAACAAAATCTTGCCTAGAAGTAAGAGAGAACATGCACAACAGAACAAAAACTCCCTCATTAGTCCACACAAGAAAATCAGGGGACTAGTGAAGTCTTCAAAATCATATTTTGAGGCAAAAATAGCCTCCCAAGCTAAGGATAACTATAAGGCATTTTTCAGTTTGTCCACAATCCTAAGGTCAGTATCTAATAATATGCAGAATAAGGTGTAGATGGCATCACGTATATTTTGTCAGAAGATATAGCAAATCTGTTGGCAGATAAATTCTGCTCAAATACACATCTCCATCTCCCTTATTACCTACCAAGAAATACCCTCCACCATTCCTCTACCAGTTATTACCAAAGAACAGGTTAGCACTGTGCTCTCTAAAGCTACAAACATGGCTCCAATGGGTCCCAACAATATCTTAGTATGTCTCTTAGGTAACTTGAGATGGGATCTATCATGCCCACTAGAATCTCTATTTAATCATAGCCTCCTGACTGACTTTGTCCCTGTGGAGTGAAGGACAGCAATAGTCATCCCCTTACATAAAGGGGACCATCAACAGACCCAGAAAATTGACTGAAGAACACAAACACTTTCTCGCTCGGCTTTGCAGTGGCTCTAAACAAAATGAAATAACACAGGTCCAAAAAAAGACATTTAATAATCGAATTAAAGCACACAAGTAATTCAGTCAAGCTCTTTCGTTCTGTTACCCTGGACTTCATCAAAACTGAATAACCAATCATAACACAATGTTTAAATACTCTAAAAATCCAATCAGTTCAAAGCTTTTAGCATACATTATAGTCAATTAGAATATTTAGTATATAAATACATCAAATAAAAATGCTCTGTAAAATATTTATGAAAGTTGAAATCAATCATTGACACACAAAAACACATAAAAGCTTGAGTGTATAAAAAATATTGTGTTTGTGACATCCTTATAGTTCAAGTGCTTTATACTTTAAAATGGGCATGATTGAAATGTAATCATTGATCCCTGGGGGTTGGCTGGCATTGTGTCTTAATTGCCACTAAGTTCTACTCTTTCCAGTTTGCTACCCCAATACTCACCCCTCAAACTCCTCTCAACAATCTATAAAATTCCAAACCGAAAGCCTCTGCAACTAATACTACTTTCCAAGTTTCTATACAGGGCATTGTTAGTGTTTTTTTGTCTAATAGCATGTATGTGTACATAAATTCTTTTGCAAAGGGTTGTCTCAGTTATTACAGTCTTGACATACAGCTATATAGACTATGCCCCTTGTTCCACAGTTACCAACCACTGTCCTCACTTGTGTACAAAATTCATCAAGTGTTACTATTGGGTCTTTCAAAATATATTTGCAATAATTGCAACATCCACAACTTGCTGTACCTCTAACAGTGATACTTTTTGGCACCTTAGGATGTTCAAAAAGGAATTTTAAGTTTGCATTGGTTCGATAGACAAATCTAGGGTTATTGCCCATTACTGATTGTAGGTCACTGTTTGTCCTAAACAAAATCCAATTTTTGTTCATTATGTCCTTCACTTGTTTGCTTAAACCCCTATAAGTCAGTACCACACAATTTTCATATGCCTCTGCTGTCACTACTTCTTTATTTGTTTCAATAGTATTCCCCAGTAGTGGTTTGTACCTTACCTGGCTCCCCAATTATCTATTACTAGTTTGTACATCTCATCCATAAGTTGCTTTGGGTAACCCCTTTTGGATAAAAATCCCTTCACCAAATCCATCTCTTTTATACATCCTGATTGAGAACACATTCATGCCACTCGAATGAATTGCCCTTAACAACACTTTTTTTTCATAAAATAAGGATGGTAACTGTTGTATTCAAGATAATCAAGATAATCGTTTGAAAATGTGGGTTTCCTATATATTGTGGAGGAAAAACCTTTGTTGTTTTCATCTTTATTTATCGTGACATCAAGATAATTTATCGTATAACTATTGTGCGTTGAGGTAAATGTGAAGTATTCACAAATTGCATTAATATATTCACTGCATTCTTCCCCCATATCCTTTTTTATACACTCAAGTTTTTATGTGTTTTTACGTGTCAATGATTGATTTCAACTTTCATAAATATTTTACAGAGCGTTTTTATTTGATGTATTTATATAGTAAATATGTTAAAAACGTTGAATTGATTGGATTTTTAGAGTATTTAAACATTGTGTTATGATTGGTTATTTAGTTCTGATGAAGTCCAGGGTACCTGGATGAAAGCGCTTGACTGAATTACTTGTGTGCTTTAATTGGATTATTAAATGTCTTTTTTTGGACTTTTGTTATTTCATTTTGCTTAGGGTCACTGCCAAGCAGGCTGAGAAGGTGTTTGTGCTCTTCAGTCGATTTTTTGCCTTCTTTTACACCATTTCTGATTGTTAAAGAGACCCATAAAATGACAGACCCATAGGTTTCACTAATCGTACATGAAAGACAATGGAAAGAATAACTGTGGACATGATAAATAACGACATAAGAAGTCTCCAAACACTGGACCCAACCCAGTGTGTCTCTGTTATGGGCAGGTCATGCCTGCTTAATCTAGTGGACTTCATTGAGAAAGTCACTAAGGCCATGGATGAGGTAAAACGGTGCATATGGCCTACCTTGACCTGGCTAAAGCATTTGATACAATTCCCCCCTTAGTTATTATAGATAAACTCACAAAACTGGGTATAAATCCCTATGCCACCAGATGAATAGTGAAATGGCTCAAGGACAAGATACATATTGTTAGAGTTGGTGAGTCTAGATCTGATAAGAAGCTAGTTTCTAGTGGTGCACCACAGGACTCAGTGCTGGGACCTCTTTTGTTCAGAATATAACTCTTTAAAGTCAAGGCTAATGTGGAAGACCTTTGGCTAACTCTGTTTGCTTATAACTACAACTTGGGGTCAGTCACTGAATCCACCAATGATGTAGATATCCTTCAGAAAAGTCTCACTCAGACAAATGTTTGGTGCCAGAGCCATGGCTTAAAAGTAAATGCAAACTAATGCATAGTCATACCCCTTGGGAAGTCAAATACCCCTGCAAGTTACTACATTAATAGCACAATCCTAAGATTGGACTCAGAAGTGAGAGAGCTAGGTACACATATAGATAGTATTCTGAACTTTGACCGCCATGTGTCCACAGTGGTGAGGAAGTCCTTCTACGTGGCACAGCTCATAAGTAAAAGCATGACATCCAGATTCGGGGAAGTTATAGTCCCACTGTACTCGACTCTCAGCAGACCAATAATTAAGAATAATGCACCTTTTGGCTTGTACTTAACTTGACACTTGCAGCAGCTGGAGTGGACTCAGAGGTTCTTTATATAAAATACAGGGTGTAAGCAACATGCCCTAAATTGATAGACTAAAAGCACTATCCATTTACTCTGTCTCCTACCAACTATTAAGGGGTGATCTATGCCTAATCTACAATACACTCACAGAGCCAGCCCTGATGGAACTGTTATGTTATGCATTCACAAGACTAACTGCATGAGAGTCACTTGAGTTAGGGATCTAAAGCTTATCTGTGATGTGAAAAAATCATGTTGGATAGACGGATATGTGTCTCGGAGATTACCCCTTCTCTGGAACAGGCTTCCTATTCACATTAAGCAGAGCCCTTCCATGACCGTCTTCAAACATAGCTTGGATCAATGGATGGGGAATTGTAAATTCACTCCTGGGATAGCACCCATATCCCTTATGGACGGGGCAGCCTGTAAAATACTCACAGGCACAAACCTAAGATATCTTCTAGCCTTAGAGACCAACAATTAGGTAAAATGTGTCTAATAATGGCTACGTTTGTAAAGGTTCTTCAGCAGTTAGCCTAGTAATCTCCAATGAGTCTATGAAGTGACTACATCACAGAATTAGATAAGCAATGCTGACAATTCACTTAAGAGCTCAGAAATATAACAGTGGATACTCATAAAAGCAAAATAAATGCATAGCTGTAGCTTCAGATTCAGAAGAAAGATAATAAAGCTGTAAGAAAATGAGAGCCCATTCAGGACACCTAGGTACAACACAAAGGCCACTTGAAAAGCACTGCAGACTATAAAAATGCCTTAAGTTAATAGCGTTACCTTCAGATAAAGATGAACACAACACACAAAACTGATCGAAATAGTAAGATCAGTGCAGTATCTGAAATGTAGTTTAAATGTACTTCCCTGGATGCAAAATGTGGTCCATATGGTTTGTTTTCAAGCTTCCAGCAGTCCCAAGCATTGTTCAATAGACTAGAACTTTTTTCTTAATAAATGCACCTTTTCAGTGCAGTTTGGAGAAAGCCTGAGTTTACCTAGACATGTTTTAGAGGAAGGTGGCTCTCCAGATATTTGTCTTATGGCTATATTTGTTTCTGATCACTGAACATTTAAGCCAATCTGTTTGATTTTAAATATTTGCTATATGCTCAGACTACATTTCTAATTGCAAAACCTACTAAAGTGAAGCTATTGTAGTGTCAGATGGCTAAGGTAATAACACGGGTCAGTAGGTATAACATAGAGAAAGTACAGTTTTGTACCTACCATAAATGTAGATGTTCGAGTGTTCACACTACTGCAGTCATCACACTTGGGTTATCCTGCCGTCAGGCGGTCCCGCAGTCGGCCAGAGTTCCAAAGCCTTGGTCCGGCGTCGGTTGCTGTCGCTTCTTCCCTGATGTCAGTGCACCAGGGGTATATAATATGCATCCAACGCCATTTTCTTCAGTTTTTTTGCCCCAGATGTCAGGTGCCCCCATGTGGGTAGGCAATACATATTGCTAATCAAAAATATACATATAAAATAAAAACAATACCTTCAGTTACCAGCAAATACACCCCAAAGGTTGTATAGGATAGAAGGGTATAGATAGATAGGTTGTATAGGATAGAAGGGTATAGATAAGTCCAGCTAGTTCAGAGGGGATAGAGGGAGGGTAACCTGGACTGCAGCAGTGTGAACACTCGAACATCTACATTTATGGTAGGTACAAAACTGTACTATGTTCATCGTGTTACACTGCTGCAGTCATCAAACTTGGGTTGAATCCCAAAGCTAAGTTTGGGTGGCTGGTCTATAAAGAGTTAGGGTTGGCTAAGAGGCCCTGCAGAACTGCAATGGCAAATCCTGCTCTGGATTTAGAGTAAAGAGGCAGGTGGTAATGCTTGGTGAAGGTGTGCACTGAACTCCATGTTGAAGCCTCCAAAATTTCCTTGGTAGGTACTCCTCTGAGAAAGGCTGTTGAAGTGGCTGTTGCCCTGGTGGAATGAGGCCTAATGTTATTAGGGACTGATTTTCCATGCTGTGTGTAGCAGTACTGAATACAGTGTCCTATTCATTTGGATACAGTCTGCTTTGAGATAGCCTTGCCTTGTGATCCTGCAGCATATGCTACAAACAGTTGATCAGTTTTCCTGAAAGCTTTTGTTTTGTCCAAGTAGAAGCGTAGCTGCCTGTGTATGTCCAAAGAATGCAGACGTTTCTCCCCTTTATTTTGAGGGTTTGGATAAAAAGTAGGCAAATGGATGGTTTGGTTAAGAGCCACACTAGATAGCACCTTTGGCATGAAGGTAGGGTTTGTCTTTAAAGATACCCTGCCCTGATGAAAAATTATAAAAGGTTCCACTGCCATTAATGCCTGCAGCTCTGAGACTCTTCGTGCTGAAGTTACTGCCAGAAGCAGAGCTGTTTTCCATGATAAAAATTTTAGATCGGTTGTATTGGCTGGCTCAAAAGGTGGTAGGGTCAGTTTTTCCAAAACAAAATTGAGGTCCCAAGTTGGTGTTGGTGCTCTCCGGGGTGGTCTTATGTTTTTAGCTCCTCTGAGGTACTGCTTTAGCAAGGGATGAGAGAATAAAGGAGGATCTGTGTTGTAATGGGCAGAAATGGCAGAGGTGTGGATCTTAATTGATGAAAAGGATAGGCCTCTGTCCAGCATCTCAGTTAAGTATTGTAAAATCTGAGGAATGTTTGGAACAAGAGGGTCAAGGCTGTGAACCTGGCTCCAGGCGCAGAATCTCTTACATTTTTCTGAGTAAGCTTTCCTGGTGATAGGCCTCCTGGCCTCCAAAATGACACCCATAACAGCTTTAGAGAGAGGTGTTGCCTGTTTGACTAAAGTATCTGCCATGCAGCCAGGTTTAGGGTTTTGAGCTGACCGTGCAGGATCTGATTGTTTGTTGAGTCAGAAGGTGTGGAATTTGGGGCAAAATCCATGGTGGGCCCTGAGCCAAGTTCCTTAAGATAGGGTATCAGTGCTGGCGTGGCCAGTCTGGAGCAATCAGAATCATCTGTGGTTTTTCTTATCTGGCTTTTAGGAGTACCTTTGAAAGGAGAGGCAGTGGTGGGAAGGCATAGACTTTTAGGTTTTTCCAGGTGAACAGAAGAGCATCCACTTTCCATGCTTGTTTGTGATAAGTCCTTGTGCAGAATTTTTGTAGTTGGCAATTCAGAGGGGAGGCAAAAAGATCTATGTCTGGGCATCCCCATTTTTGTGTTATCATGCTGAAGATTTGTGGATTCAATTTCCATTCGTGAGGGTCCATGATATAGGTTCATAGGTTCATAGGTTTATACTAGGCTATCTGCCCTAAGGCATTTATAAGCCTAGCCCAAATTTTTGTGGCTTACGCCACCCCTTATATGAAAAAATACTGTGCCCATTAGTTTGTTGTGCCTCTGTCCAGCAGTGACACAGAGATGATTCCCGGGGTAAACCTACGATCTCCCATCCACAGGTCTAGATTTCTCTTGAACAGAGTCAGCGAGGTGCTCTGCCTCACATGGACCGGGATTTTATTCCACAGCATAGGGAGTCTCTGAGTGATAAATCTATCCCTCCAGCACGTCCTATTTATATCCGTGCTAAGGTTTAAGTCACTTGCTCTAGTGGTTTTGGTGGATTTGGATTTTTGAGGTGGAGCATGTCCATTAATTCCGGGTTGGACATGGCCTTGTATGTCAGGCACATGTCACCTCTGAGCAGACGGTATGCGACTGAATAGAGCTGGAGTTTCTTCAATCTGGCAGCATATGACAGATTTTGGAGTCCCTTTATCCTTTTGGTGAGGAACTTTTGGGGTCTCTCCAATTGCTGCAGATGTCGGGTGAGATACATCCCGAATGGGGCATTGTACTCGATCATTGGTCTGATAAGTGAAGAGTACAGGGAACAATAACCTCACTAGATCTGGATGTGAATCCCTTCATGATCAGGTGGGCAATGTAGAAGGTCTTTCTAACCACTTTAGCAATGTGAGTGTCAAAAGAAAGGCCACTGTCAACCTGGGTCCCCAGGTCCCTGATAACCTCTTCTGTGCTTAGTGGATTGCCACCTATATGGTAGCTTGGGGTTACCTTGTTTTTCCCGAAGGGTATGACTATACATTTTTTGGCGTTTAACTTCAGGCCATGGCTCTGGCACCAGCTATCTGTTTCTGTGAGTCCCTTCTGAAGGATATCCGTGTCTGATGCACTTTCCACTATGGCGCCCAGTTTGCAGTCGTCTGCAAACTTTGTCATTCAAAGTCCTCCTATGTTGGCCTGTACTTCTGAGAAGTAGATGCCAAACAATAGGGGGCCAAGGACCGAGCCCTGTGGGACACCACTTGTGACCGGCTTGGAGTCTGACACAGCGCCAGCAACTCTAACCCTGTGGGTTCTGTCCTTAAGCCAGTTTGCAACCCATCTTGTGACATATGGGTTTACATTTAAGCTGGTAAGTTTTTCTACAATACCCGAGTGGGGTATTGTGTCGAAAGCCTTTGCAAGGTCAAGGTAGGCTGTATGGACTGCCTTTCCCTCATCAATGGCCTTGGTGACTGTTTCGAAGAAGTCGACCAAGTTCAAAAGGCATGATCTTCCCTTGACAAAGCCAAACTGGGTCGGGTCCAATGTCTGCAAGTCCCCTATATCTTTGTTTATGAGCTCCATTATGATCCTCTCCATGGCTTTGCAGACTAGACTTGTTAAGCTTATGGGGCGGTAATTACCAGGGTCCGTAGAGGCGCCGCCTTTGTGGAGTGGGACAACAGTTGCCGTACGCCACTCCTTGGGCACGTATCCTGTGGTAAGGCTGAGATTAAACAGCTGCCTTATGTGCGGGTTTAATTCCTCATTTAGCTCATGTAGCACACAGCCGGGACACCATCCGGTCCCATTGATGCTGTGTTTTTAGCTTTAGAGAGAGCAGCTTTCACCTGCGCATTTGAGATGTCCGGGAGGCTACACTCGGCTGGGATAGTTATCTCTCCTTTAGGGGGGGGGAGGGGGGTGAAGTTTGCACTGAACCTGTCTGCCAGTATGTTGGCAATGTCTGTGGGTTCAGTGATTTTTGTATCATTTTGGACTAATTCTGAGCATATCTGGGAGTTTCCACCCAGGTTCCTAACATAGCTGAAAAAGGCCTTATGATTGTCCTTTGAATCCATGGCAATTTTTCTCTCAAAATTGGCCTTAGTTGATTTTATGAGTGCTCGTATTTTTTACTAATAATGATCAGGGTGACTTCCCTTTTATGGATTTTGTTCTATCATGTAATAGCTTTCTCCTCTTATTGTAAAGTTTGTTAATGGCTGGGGTCCACCAGACTGGACATTTGCCCTTTGTGGAAAGAGTCTTGGTTTTATTTGGGATTGCCTGATCCATGCAGTCCTGGAGGTGTTCATAGAAGGCATTTGTAAGGGCTTCCGCAGCTTGGGTTGTGGTTTCCACTGGCTCAGGGGCCTTGAAGGATACCACACCAGTCTTGAGTAGTGTGAAGTTTGCTTTAGAGAAGTTCTTCACTATGGTCTTTTTGTTTGGGGTGGGCGGGATGTGGATTTCCAGTGAGATTAGTTTATGATCAGATCTCACCAATGAGGGATATACTTCTGGTGAGGAGCATTTTGTCCCCATGTTTGTGACAATGAGATCTAGTATATTTTCTCCTCTCGTGGGAACAGTGACTAGCTGTTCCATGGCATTTGAATTTATGAACTCCAGGAACCGTTGGGCTAGAAAGTTAGGGCTTGAGTAATGTTCCCAGTCTATATTCGGGTAGTTGAAGTCACCCAATATGATGGTGTTTGGAGATACATTTATACCCTCCAGTGTCTTCAGGAAGGCTGTGTGGGGTTCCTGAGTTTGAGAGGGTGGCCTGTAGCATGCTACAATTTGTTTTGCCTATGGTTAGTTGCACCTGGATGGTTTCTGAAGCTTCATGCGTTGCCACCAACCTGGAGGTGTGGGTATCCTTTATGAATATGGATACACCCCCTCCGTTTGTGGTGTGGTCCGGGTTTTGGGGCCGGAACGCATGATATGAGGTAAAACCTAATAGTGCCGGGGTGCTCTCAGGAGCCTTGAACCAGGTTTCAGTTACAGCACAGACATCGATGTTCTCCATACTGAGAAGGGCCTCGAGTGCGTGCATTTTGAGATTTAGACTTCTGGCATTGAGCAGCATTACCCTCAGTTTCTTCCCATTTTTGTTTTCTAGGGTGGTAGGTTTAGAATTTGAGCCTTGCCTAAAAAGGCACTATGGGGGTGGCAAGAGCCTTAGCCAATATCCGTAATCCCAGGGGTGACAGGTGCAAGCCGTCCCTTGCGAAGCAGCGTGGCTTGTCAAGCATGTCATCCCAGGCAGACAGACACTGGATCCCCATTGAATGACACCAGACATTAAGCCAATTGTTAAAGCTGATCATCTTGTCTCTATATTGTGGCATCATTCTTGGTGAAGGAAGGATACTGCTCAGGGTTAGGGTCATACCTGCCTGGGCTACATAATCAGAGAGCTCCTCTATGTCTCTTTTCATGTAGTCCAGGGAGGTACGTCTCAGGTCGTTCACACCAGCATGGACAATGACTGTGTCATATTTGTACTTGCCGTGGAGTGACCCGAGTGCTTGTGTTATGTGGCGGATTCTAGCGCCCGATAGGCAGCTTACTGTGACCCTCTCCTTGTTCAGCCTGGTGAGTGGGACGTCAGTGTGTCTGACTATGGAGTCACCTATGACAAGTATGTTTGGTGTTGTATTTGGCCTTAAGGGCTGTGACTGCTTTGCACACTGCTTTTGTGGTTTATGTGTTGCTTGTGGGGTGTCTTGAGGTAGCAGTTGTTTGGGTGTCTGCTTTGGAGGCCTCTGCTGTTTAGGTAAATTTTACTCAGAGCCTCCGAGTATGTCTTTGTGTGTTTATGTGTTTGATTCAGTGGAGTGGTAGCATTATGTGAGGCTGGTTTTGTGGTGTGTGTAGTTGCCTTCTCCTCCTGTCTGGTCTTGCCAGTCCTGAGTTGAGAGAGCTCAGCCTCCAGTTTGGCTAAATAGCTGCATCTCTCAAGTATTTGTGTTATGTGGGAGGAGGAGAGGGTTGTCTGTGTACATGAGGCAGTTATAACATTGCCTCAAGATTCCCAGATTCACCAGCTGGACCGGAGAGAAGATTGACAACTGACCTTTGGACATGCTAGAATAATATTGGGAATTCCTTAATTGAAAACAAGGGCCAGTGGGGAGTGAGGGTGTAGTGCTTTTAATTTTTAGTGCTGACTTATATAATTGCTTTAGTGAGCAAGTGCCAGGTAACTTGAGTGCAATGTGTTACAAGTAACTAAATGCAAAAACGACAAACAGTAACTTTCTTTCAAGTGAAATAAGGAAATAAGTACAGTAAGCAATGCAGATATCACTAGTGATCCACAGAAGCGCTGAGAAGTTGCGTATTAGGTGGAATTAGCTTCCAGGGAAATAACAAGCAAACAAACAACAAGCATATAAACAAAGCTAGATTCAGCAGGCCTGGATCTAGTCTATGCTAGAGCAAACAAGGTGAACCAATTTCAGTAAGATACAGTTCAAATATTCAGGCACTATAAACCTTTAACCTTTATATTTCTGCTTAAGTCGTCTGCCAGAGTATTGTTCTTTCCTGGCAGGAATTGTGCTTGCAGGTGGACTTGGTACGTTAGAGCTGTGTTCCACAAGGTCATGACTTGCCTGCATAGAGGATAAGAATGAGTGCCCCCTTGTTTGTTTATGTACCACATTACTGTGGTGTTGTCTGTCTTTAGTAATAGTTGTCCTGGATGTAGAAGGTCCTTGAAAGCTGTTAGGGCATTTTGAACAGCCAACATCTCTTTTTGATTGATGTGAAGATGCATCTGGTCTGTGGTCCACTTGCCCTGAATGAATTTTCCTGCCATGTGTGCTCCCCAGGCATAATCCGAAGCATCTGTTGCTAGAGTTTGCCTGGCTGTGGGTTGGGTAAAAGGTTGACCCTTGTTTAGGTGACATGCCTGTGCCCATCATCAAAACTCCTGTTGTAGGCAGAGAATCATTGGAATTACTGCTTCTAGACTGTGAGAATGTTGAGTCCAAACACTTTTTAGGTACCATTGTAATTTCCTCATATGCAGTCTGGCATATGGTATTAGTAGCATGCAGGATGCCATGAATCCCAGGGCCTGCAGAATTTTTCTTGCAGGGAGATGGGACGTTTTTGCCAGTAGTTGAAATATTGAGTTAGTTGCACCTGTTTGTCTGGCGTGAGGTAAGCCATCTGGGCCGTTGTATTTAAGCTGGCACCCAGGAATGTTATCTGTTGTGAGGGCACTAGTTTTGACTTATTTTTGTTTACTGTGTACCCTAGAGAAATTAGCAACTTTTTCACAAACGCCAGATGCTGTAGAAGAATGTTCTTTGTCTCTGCTTGAATGAGACAGTCGTCCAGGTATGGATATATTTGAATTCCTTTTTGTCTGCAAAATGCAATTACTGGTGCCAGGCACTTTGTGAAGACCCTGGGCGCAGTAGATAAGCCAAAGGGCAGTGCAGAGAATTGGTAGTGCATTGTACCAGCTTTGAATCTGAGGTATCTTCTGCAATTTTGTCTGATAGGGACATGCAGGTATGCCTCTTTGAGGTCCAGAGTAACAAGCCAAGCCTTCTTGCCCAGCATGGGTAGAAGCTGCTGTAATGTCAACATTTTGAATTTCGGAATATTCAGGTAAGTATTCAGAATTGAAAAGTCCAGTATAGGCCTCCAGGCTTTGTCCTTTCTGGGGACCAGGAAGAGTCTTGAGTAAAATCCTTGTCCTTGTTCCTTTTATGGTACTTTTTGTATAGCTCTCATGTCCATGAGGGATGAAATTTGTTTTTGTGCCTCTGCCAGGTGGCAGGTGTGGCAGGTCTGGCATTCCTTTTAGCTTTGGTAAAGTATGGAAGTGGAATCTGTAACCTTGAGACACAATATTCAGGACCCATTTGTCTTGGGTGATTATTTGCCAATTTTGAGAAAAAAGTGCTAGTTTTCCCCCTAAGGGGGCTTCCAAAAGGGACGTGCTTGGCATACGCAAAGGAAAGTAATTGCGACTGTTTCCTGTAAGGTTGAGACTTGTCCTCACCTCCTTTTGGGGTTGAGGTGCCCCACTGTCATTGTCTGTTTGAGCCTTGTGGTTGAGATCTGCCTCGTGGGCATCTGTATCTGCCTCTCTGTGGCCTGTCTGACACTGGAAAGGACAAATTTTTTGTTGGCCAATTTCTGCTAAACCGAGGTGGCTGAAGAAATTCTTGACTATTTGCATAAATTTAGCTTTATCCTCCATTTTCTTTAACACCTCTTCTGCCTTAACACCAAACAAAGTATCATGTTGTAAAGGGGCATCCAATAACTTTGCCTTAACATGATCAGGTAAACTCTGTTCTTTTAACCAAGCATGTCTTCGAACAACAGAACCTGTAACTGCGGCTCTACAAGAGGCGTCTAAAGAATCAAAACCACATTGCAGAGTATGTTTTCCCACCTGTTCAACTGCATGCAATAAATCCTGCATTTCTTTACAGTCAGGAGCTTCTGAGTTAGCAAGCATTTTCTGTTTTAACTGAGCCATTAAATATTGTTGGTACTCAAGCATGTGAAACTGGCAATTTAAAGCTCTTACTGCTAAAGTTGAAGACGTGTATACTTTCTTCCTCCATCTATCCAAAGCTCTGGTCCCCTTTTGGACTCTGGGAAATAGTTTCTGGATCAGCAGAAGGTTTTTTGTAAAGAAACTTGTGAGAGTCAGGGACTCTATAATACCTGTCTGGCTTGGCTGGAGCAGGGGGCAAAGAGTCAGGAGATAAGCTGGATTCAGAGAACACATCATCCACAATGTCTAGCACAGGTGGAATAGCCAGGGGCCTGTGCTGAGGCAATAAGAGGAAATCCCTGAGCCTTTTCTTGGATTCTGAGTAATCCTGACTTTCCCAATGGAAATGTTCCCTCATGGTATGTAAAGTTTCCCCAAAAGAATAATCCTCAGGAGGAGAGGCTGAAGGGATAGATTCCTCAGCATCAGAGTCCTCATAGGGGGGTAAACAGTATCCCTGGTCTGAAGAGGAATCAGAGGAAATGGAAACCTGATCAGAGGAGTCATAGTCTGTATCCTGCCTAGGCCTTTTCTCAGGAGGGGGATGGGAACCCCTGAGTAGTGTAAAGCAAAATCAAAACATCTTTTTATAGTGCGTTTGTTGAATCTAGCACAAAACCGACAACTAGTAACGTGATCAGGGCCTAGGCATGGAATACAGTAAGAGTGGAAGTCCTTTTGAGGTATTTGCTTCCCACAAGAAATACAATTATTAACTTTTTCTGACATTGGTCTGAGGCAAGAAAAAGGTTTCCCCAACAGTGTACTTAGCTTTATTGAAGACTTCGGATCAGAAATTCGACTTCAAAAATCTCAGGAGTCGGCCGACCGGCACTTGCGAACTGCTTCTGCTTCGGGCACCGCAAGGCAAGAAAGACTGAAGAAAATGGCATCGGATGCAAATTATATACCACTGGCGCACTGACGTCAGGGAAGAAGCGGCAGCAACCGACGCCGGACCAAGACTTTGGAACACTGGCCGACTGCGGGACCACGTGACGGCAGGATAACCCAAGTGTGATGACTGCAGCAGTGTAACACGATGAACATCAGTGATCCGGTCTATCATACAGGGGTCAGTAGGCATAATGTAGAGAACAGTGATTCAGTCTGTTATCATACACGGGTCAGTAGGTATAATGTAAAGAACAGTGATTCGGTCTATCATACACGGGTCAGTAGGTATAATGTAGAGAACAGTGATTCGGTCTATCATACACGGGTCAGTAGGTATAACGTAGAGAACAGTGATTCGGTCTATCATACAGGGGTCAGTAGGCATAACGTAGAGAACAGTGATTCGGTCTGTTATCATTCAGGGTTCAGCAGGCATAATGTAGAGAACAGTGATTCAGTCTGTTATCATACACGGGTCAGTAGGCATAATGTAGAGAACAATGATTCGGTCTATCATAGACGGGTCAGTAGGTATAACATAGAGAAAAGTGATTCGGTCTATCATACACGGGTCAGTAGGTGTAATGTAGAGAACAGTGATTTGGTCTATCATACACGGGTCAGTAGGTATACTATACAGAATAGTGATTAGGTCTGTTATCATACACAGGTCAATAGGTATAATGTAGAGAACAGTGATTCAGTCTGTTATCAATCACGGGTCAGTAGGTATAACACAGAGAACAGTGATTTGGTCTATCATACACGGGTCAGTAGGTATAATATAGAGAACAGTGATTTGGTCTGTTATCATAGACGGGTCAGTAGGTGTAATGTAAAGAACAGTGATTTGGCCTATCATACACGGGTCAGTAGGTATAACGTAGAGAGCAGTGATTTGGTCTGTTATCATGCATGGGTCAGTAGGTATAACACAGAGAACAGTGATTCGGTCTATCATACACAGGTCAGTAGGTATAACGTAGAGAGCAGTGATTTGGTCTGTTATCATACACGGGTCAGTAGGTATAACGCAGAGAACAGTGATTTGGTCTGTCATCATACACGGGTCAGTAGGTATAACGTAGAGAACAGTGATTCAGTCTATCATACACGGGTCAGTAGGTATAACGTAGAAAACAGTGATTCGGTCTGTTATCATACATGGGTCAGTAGGTATAACGTAGAGAACAGTGATTCGGTCTGTTATCATACATGGGTCAGTAGGTATAACGTAGAGAACAATGATTCAGTCTGTCATCATACATGGGTCAGTAGGTATAATGTAGAGAACAATGATTCGGTCTATCATACACGGGTCAGTAGGTATAACGTAGAGAACAGTGATTCGGTCTGTTATCATACATGGGTCAGTAGGTATAATGTAGAGAACAGTGATTTGGTCTATCATACACTGGTCAGTAGTTATAATGTAGAGAACAGTGATTCAGTCTGTTATCATACACGGGTAAGTAGGTATAACGTAGAGAACAGTGATTCGGTCTATCATACACGGGTCAGTAGGTATAATGTAGAGAACAGTGATTCAGTCTGTTATCATAGCCAGTTTGTTATATGTTTAAGCAGTGGATATGAAGAAATTCTGAAATTTCAGGAGGTTGATGTGGATATCTGTTTCAAGAACATATAGGTCCATAGGTGTGTACTAGGCTAACAGCCCTGGGGCCTTTACAAACCTAGACCATAGAAGTGCCCTGGCATCGTGCTGCCCAATGTTATTTCCCAGTTTCTCTATCAAGTAGAGCTACTGGAGTGATCCCTGCGGTGAACTTTCTATTTCCCATCCACTCTTCCAGATTTCTCTTGAAGATGGCCAGTGAGGTGCTCTGCTTGACATGCATGGGAAGTCTGTTCCATAGCATGGACAGTCCCTAGGTTATGAACTTATCCCTCCAGCATGTTCTGTTGATTGTGGTAATGAGGTTGAGGTCTGTGGAGCGTGTGGTGTGGAGGGATTGGGATTTCTTTAGATGTAGCATTTCTAACAGAGCTGGGTCAGACATTGCTTTGTAAGTCAAGCAGAGATTGCCTCTTAGTAGACGATATGAGACAGAGAATAGCTGGAGTTTTTTGAGTCTGTCAGTATAGGACATGTGTTTAATGCCTAGTATACTCTTCATGAGGTACTTTTGTGGCCTCTCCAGCTGTTGCAGGTGTCTAGTAAGGTACATGCCAAATGGGGCATTATACTCAATGAATGGCCTAATAAGGGAAGAGTAGAGAGAGATGATGACCTCTTTCTTCCTGGATGCAAAAGCCTTGGTAATGAGATGTGCCACATAGAAGGACTTTCTGACCACAGTGGCAATGTGGTGGTTGAAGGAGAGGTTGCTGTCAACCTGTGTCCCCAGATCTCTTATAAAACCTTCAGTGTTCAGTGGGCTCCCATCGATGTGGTAATTAGTGGGAACTGAGTTTTTCCCAAAAGGGATGACGCATTCTTTGGCATTAAGCTTAAGGCCATGGTTATGAGTCATTGGTCTCAGTGAGGCCTTTCTGTAGGATGTCTACATCACTTGGGGAGTTAATAATGGGTCCCAGCTTGCAGTTGTCTGTGAAACTGGTCAGTCGGAGTCTCTCCATGTTGGCCTGAACTTCTGAAAAGTAGATGCCAAATTTGAGAGGACCCAGGACTGATCCCTGTGGGACTCCACTCGTGACTGGTCAGCAGTCTGACTTGGAGTCTGCTACATTCACACTGTGGTTTTATCTGTGAGCCAATTTGCAACCCACCTAGAGATATAGGGGTTGATACCTAGTTTGGTGAGTTTATCAATAATTCTTGAGTGGGGAATTGTATCAAAGGTCTTGGCCAGAGCGAGGTAGGCTGCATGAACTGCCTTGCCCTCATCCACAGCTCTGGTGACTGTGGTTGAGCAGGCATGATCTACCTTTCACAAAACTAAATTGAGCGGGATCTAGAGTATGGATATTCCCTATATCCTTGTTAATTAGGTCCATGATGGTGAAATCCATAGCCTTACATATCAGACTTGTCAGGCTAATGGGGTGATAATTCGCAGGGTCTGTATTTGCTCCCCCTTAAGGAGAGGGATGACTGTAGCAGTGCACCATTCAGTAGAGACAAAGCCTGAGGTGTGGCTGTGATTGAACAGGGCACACAGATGTGGTGCCAGTTCACTTTGTAGTTCATGTAGAGCACATCCAGGGATATTGTCAGGTCCCATGAAAGCCGTATTCTTGGCCTTGGACAATGCAGCTTTAACCTGTGCTGCAGTAATGCTTAGTGCCTGGCATTCCTCTGGTATTGTGATTGGTCCTTGGGGAGGGGGGGGTTGGCACTGAATTTGCCGCCAGTATGTTGGCATTATCTGATGGCTCAGTATAGGAGATACCATTGTGCAGTAACTCAGAGCAAACCTGGGTATTGCCATGGAGATTCTTGATATAACTATAGAAGGCTTTGTGGTTGCTTTTAGTGTCTGCCTCAGTTCTGCCTTCATAGCTGGTGTAAAAGGAAAAAACTTCAAAGACCAATGCACGTTAGGTTCAAGCAAGGCACCCTTTATTACTTGCAGCAAGGAGACAAAGCATGTAGGTACAGAATTTGTCTGGCCCTTTGGTGATTAGTATGTTATTCTTATACAGTTCTCTTTATGTCACACAGAAAATGTTACTATTTTATTGCTGACGTAGTTGGACACAGCTTTCTGTATGTTTCACAGAAAATGTTACCAGACTTATTACTGACATAGTCAGATTATTTGTTGTCTTGCAAAAACATTTTGAGAAAAACAACTGCCTTGGGCTTATTTTAGCCCACCTTAACTTTTCAATTCTTCAGTTGTACAGTTCTAATACATGTGTTACATTTTGTCTAGATTCAAGGCACATTTTTAGCTTTGGTACAAGTAATGCTGACTATGATTTATACGTTTAAGCATCTATTGTTTTCTTTATCAAAGCTTTTAGCAACTGCATATTTTCTAATGGCATAAGCAGAAATGAAATATCTCTTTGTTAAGTTTCATGACATTAGCAGAAATGAAATGTCTTTTGTTATTTTCATGACATTAGCAGAAATGAAATGTCTCTTGTTAAGTGTCTAATAGCTGTGCAGATTCATGCATTGTGAAAAGAATAAATGTATTAACCCTTTTAAACCTCGAATGCACTAAGCATGCATATTACTATTATATATTTTTCTAACAGCTGGCTTTATAGGTTTTGATGAGGGATCACAACTTTTTGTTGAGGCTAATAAGGGAGTTTTTCCAGTCTTGGGACTTCACCTTTTTCTGCAACAGTTTTTTCCTTCTGTTGTAGAGTTTATTAATGGCAGGTGACCACCAGAGTGGTTTCCTTTTTTTGGAGGAGAGCATCTTGGTTCTGTTGGGTATGGCTAGTTCCATGCATTTATATACAAGTTTGTACAGTGCACTGGTGTATGATTTGGCAGGCATGCATCTATTTTCCATTGACATCGGTGCCGTGAAGTTAGCCACCTCTGTTCTTAGGAGCCCAAAGTCAACTTTGGAGAAGTTTTTCATGGTGGTTACCTTTGTGGGGAGTGTGGGTGAGATATGGATCTCCATGGTGATTACTTTGTGGTCAGATCTAACCAGGGAGGACTTGACTATTGGTGTAGAGCAACAGTTTCTCATGTTGGTAATAACCAGGTCAAGGATGTTGCTTCCTTTAGTGGTGGTAAGAATGAGCTGGTCCAAGGCATTGGTATTGATGAATTCCAGGAAGCGTTGGGCCAGTGTATTGTTGCATGAGTAGTTTTCCCAGTTGATGGAGGGGTAGTTGATGTCACCTAGTATGAGAGTGTTAGGTTGGACCCTAATAGTTTCCAGGGTGCTTAGGAACGTGGAGTGAGAGTCTTGAGACATGGTTCGGGACCTATAGCAGGCTGTGATCTGAATCACTGTCTTATGCAATGTTAGTTGTACCTGAAGTATCTCTGATGCATTATGCTGGGCTACTAGTCTGGAGGTGTGCATATCCTTTATGACTTTTGATAACCACATCGCCACAACAGTCAGGAAATCCTTCTATGTGGCACACCTCATCACTAAGGGCTTTTCATCCAGAAAAAAGGAGGTCATTGGCCCACTGTACTTGTCCCTCATTAGACCCATTATAGACAATAATGCCCTGTTTGGTATGTACCTCACCAGACATCTGCAACAGCTGGAAAGGCCACAGAAATACCTCACTAAAAGAATCACAGGCCTAAAGCAGATGCCATATGCTGACCATCTAAAAAAAAACTCCAGCTATACCCTGTGGCATACCGCCTACTCAGAGGCGATCTCTGCTTAACATACAAGGCCATGTCAAACCCAGAGCTGTTGGACATGCTCCACTTAAAGAAATCCCAATCCCTCAGAGCCACACGCTCCAGGAATCTAAACCTTGTCATCACAATGAACAAAACATGCTGGAGGGATAGGTTCCTGACCCAGAGATTCCCCATACTCTGGAATAGACTGCCCATACATGTCAAGCAGAGTGCCTCCTTGGCCCTCTTCAAAAGGAACCTTGATGATTGGATGGGAGATAGGAAATTCACCCCAGGGATCATGTCAGTTCCCTGCTAGACAGGGGTCCAGAGAAGTAAATATCGTGGGAAGAAATATCCTGGGAATTGTTATGGCTAGGCTTGTATAGGCCCTAGGGCCGATAGCCTAGTACCAACCTATGAACCTATGAACCTATGACAGTGCTGAAGTGTTTTTACTGGCTTTCATAGGTTCATAGGTTCATAGGTTGGTACTAGGCTATCGGCCCTAGGGCCTATACAAGCCTAGCCATAACACCGCCTTTGGAGCTTCGGTCCATGTTCTGGGGATGAAAGGTGTGGAATGAGTTATAGTCTGGTAGTACAGGGGTGCTTTCTGCTGCTTTAAACCAGGTCTCCGTTACAGCACAGATGTCGATGTTTTCCATTTTGAGGAGTGGTTCGAGCAAGTGCATCTTGAGAGTTAGACTTCTAACGTTGAGCAGCATGACCCTCAGACTGCATTTATTTATAGCTGTTATGGTGGTAATTTGGTCTTTGGAACATCGCCTAAAAAGGCACTATAGGGGTGGCAAGCGCCTTAGCCAGAATCCACAAACCCAGGGGTGACAGATGCAGGCCATTTGTGGCAAAGCATCGAGATCTATCGATCATGTCATCCCCAGCAGACAGATACTGGATCCCCTTATATTACACCAGAAACTTAGCCAATTGTTGAAGTCAATCATTTTCTGCTTGTATTGCAGTATCATTCTGGGTAATGGTAGGATGCTGCTCAGGGCTAGTGTCCTACCTGCCTGGGCCACATAATCCAAGAGCTCCTCCATGTCTCTTTTCATGTAGTCCAGGCAGGTACGTTTCAGGTCATACACACCCACATGGACAGTGACAGAGTCATACTTGTACTTGTGGAGTGACCTGAGTAAATGTGTTATGTGTTATGTATAACTGGTCATGATCTGAGAGACCTGCTTTAATTCTTTGAAGTATATGGAGCTTTACCTGTTCCATCTACATACCATTTACAGATAAAGCACAGGAGAGTTAAGCATTTTACAGCTTTGACACCTATAACAAGGTTCTTACGTCCTCACAGCTCTTTGTAGTACAGAGAGTGTTAGCTCCTCCAAAGCACTGAAATGCAGAAACAAAAGAAAGAAAAGAAAGACTTTGTTGGAGCACAAAATGTTCTACTGACACTTACCTCTGTCTTACATTCAAAAGAAGAGAAAAATCAGACAGCAACTGCCTGTGCCAAGAAAATAAAATACAAAGAAAAGGATCAGAGAAGAAGAAAAGTGGCACATACGGAGGCCACCCGAGCAATATCCTGTCGACCAGGATTTGATTAAGGACAGGTGAACTGAAACCTAAACATGAAAGGCTAATAATGATGGCCCAAGATAGTGGGCTACCTGCACATTGGTTAACAAAGTCCATTGATCATGTGGGAGAAACAAACAAATGCAGGTCAGAACTGGAAACAGTCGCACATCTTGTTGCTGGGGTGTGATACACTAATGACAGAGGGCCTGTATACTGGAAGGCATAATAATGTGGCAAGACTGCTGCAATGGGGATTGTGCAAACATTACAACATAGAAGTAGTTGAGAAGCACTGGACACATCAACCAAAAGCATTACAGAGAATGATGAAGTTTATGTCACATGAGATCACCCATTACCAACAGTTCCAAAATAATAGAGGGGAGACAACCCGGCATAGTATTCCATGAAAAAAGACAAAAGTGCATTGATCACTGAAATTGCTACGCCTGGTGATTTCAGTGTCTTGTGTATAAAGAGATACAAAGTCATAAAATATCAAGATTTGTAAGCAGAGACAACAGCAATGTGAAAGAAAGATACACAGACAGTTCCAATAGTACTAGCAGGGGCAACAGGACTAATAAAAAATAATTTACAGGCTAGCATAAACATGCTACCAATTACATGTAACCCTTTATGAATTACAGAAGGAGGCTATTCTAGGCATATTGTGGGTGCAATAGTAGTTAACATCAAAGACTGAAACAATTCTGCTTTCTTGAACGTTAATTGTACACTGACTTATGAATGGGGTTGTTTCCTGTCATGGGTATTAGAAACCCAAAACATTTGGAAAAATTAAACCTTGAGTGAAACCAAGTATATCTAATAATATAACAGCTTCAGAAGCTAATATACATTTTGCATTGCCACTCATAAAAAATGAAATGGATTAGCTTGAAATGTATTACAGCTTTAAAAGCTTTTTCAGCTAACTGCCAATATTCTTTAAAAGCTGGTGTTTATACTCTTGAACAAACTAGATCTTAACAGCAGATAAAGGTATTTTAATACATGTTAAGTGCATTTCTTACATCAGAAAGGTCCTTAACAAGTTTTTCATCTCAATTTCAGATTGTAGTTGCAGTACCGTATTGAGTTTAATTCCTAAAATTTTGCCAATATTCACTTTGGAAAAGATTATTCATGATTGTCTTGTGTAATATACAGTGATATTTTAAAGCCAGCTAAATTATCATAGAGTCATAGATATATTATGTATAAGGATTTTAATTTTGACACGTTCAATATATCTGCAAAACTGAATACATTCCAACTTTTGTATTATGCGAATAGAGTAATTAAGGCAATGCAAATCAGTACCATCATGTCCACTTTCTTTGAAGATATGATGAGTTTAATTCTGGGTACCATTTTGTCAAAGAAAGTGGACATAATGGTACTGATTTACATTGTTTAAATTACTCAATTCTCACCATACAAAAAGTTGGAATGTATTCAACAAATACTCTCCAAAAAGATCCACAATGTGTAAACATTAAAGTATATTATATGCCTAGGGATATTAGAAGTATTTTCTATTTACTGTAGTTTAAGTAGAATAGACCTAATTGTGTCTTTAAAGAGCCTCTGCTGAAATGTAATAGGACAAAACTTTATATTATATTTATTGTTATATTTAACCCATTTCTACATACTCATAGTACAAATAAGATAAAGAGGACAGTATACCATGTATGAGCAGGCATAAAGCTCAGATGGTGTAGTGGTATGTTGCTGTGACTGCAGAGCACAGCATTCTGGATTCAAGACTTGGCAGGAATAACTACTGTGTATGTATGAACCTGTAGAAAATGCACCCTGGGGATCACTCCAGTGGCTCTACTTGACAGAGACACTGGAAACTAAGGTCAGGTGGCACAATGCCAGGGTAATCCTATGGGCTAGGCTTGTAAAGACTCCAGGGCCATTAGTCTAGTACACACCTGTACAGTGGAATCATCTCTCCAAGGAGGTCAAATTGCCTAGATCTGTGTCTGAATTTGAGAACTACTGTTTTTTTTTCAGATTTGCCCTTTGCAGTCTAGAGAAAAACTCTTTGATGACCCACCTTGGGATCAGGAGTCTGCAAACTGAACTTTGACCTTTACAACTGCATTGTTAGACTTGCTTCAGGACCGCACTCTAACCCTCCTTATTATTTCTGAACTTTGACCTTTGCAACTGCATTTCTAGACCTTCTTCAGGACCATACTTTAATCCTCCTGATTATTTTTCTCGGGTCACTGAAATTGCAGATTGTCGATAATGTCTTACTTTGTCATATTACAAACTTGCCCACTTATTCTTTCATTGCCATGAGAAGTCCCTTGTCCTTTTCAACTTCAAAATGTCCACTCAGGTGGTATGCCTGTTTCTCAGTCTCTACCCTCTAATAGTATATTTGGTGACTCTGTCCCAGGCTTAAAGGTTAGTCATGAGAAATATAATCTTCATCTTGTAATCAGTTCAAATACTTATGTATATGTTGTACTGTTACACCATATGAATTATCCCTAATCTTTAGTATCCTAGTCCACACATCTATACAACTATCTTAACACATTTTCTCTTCTCTGTCACTGTCTACTTTTAATACTACCTTTAAATACATGCCAGCTATAATTTACATATTCTCACCACCTAGCTATAAGATTCTAACTACATCTATCCTACCTTTAAATTTACCTCTCTAATTCTACCCTCCCAGTACACTTACCTTTCCCTTTTCCTACCCCCCAAAAAATTGAGCTGTATTGTTAAATATTTCTAACTGTATAATTTTCTTACATGCTAATGTTTCGCTGTTACTGTATTGTGCCTTTTTACAACATATGTGCTGTTTAGATAGTTTTCTGTATTATTTCACTTGCTTTGAAAGTAATTATTTCCTTACAAATTCATGTAATGATTTTCGTGTAACTTGAAGCTTTTCTCCCTAGGCCTCCACTGAAAATGGGTCTCAAGCCCAGTGGACTTTCCCCATCAACAAATGTCAATAAATAAATAAATAAATTAGTGTTTCCTTAAAAGGTGCTATTTGAGTGTGGTTCTGTGTCACATTCAACTCCTTACTGGTGATTCCTTAAAAAGTCACCATTATAGTGTGCCATTGTGTCGCAGAAGGACAAAGCTGTAACAGCAACTCAGTCAACTCAAGTTCAGCCCGAGACTCTGGGTATGGTAGAACTGAGTTGGAGAAGATGAGAAATGAGCAGCTTATGCCTCCGCCATCTTTGTGTGAGTGAGTGACAATTTTCCATTGGCCAAATTGTTCCTGTATGATAACAGGAGTAATTACTGGGAGTATCTAGGCTTAATACTACCACAATGGTGATACTTGCCCTTGGGATGAATGTGTGAGGGTAACCATACATTCATGGAGGGTTTAGCAGATCCCTGCAGTGATGTCTTTGTTTTCATCAGCCAGCAAAGTTGAAGGTTAAGGCCATTACAGAAATGGCCCTACAGGTGGTGTTGTGAGTAATGGAAGGGTATAAGTGTGGTGAGTCACTGAGTAGTTCTCCATCCAATGCCTGGAGGCAGTTAGGGCTCATCTTGAAACACAGATGGCCTCTGTCCTGAGGGACTGAAGGCAAACTGTCAGACCGTAGGGGCACCAGCTAGAAAGAACCAAAAACCAGTAGAGGCAAAAACTCCTTCTTGGCTATCTAGGTAAGAGACCTACTTGTTGGCTCTCAGTGCAGTGGAGGTGTGACCCCATACCTTTGAGAATAGATGGGCTTGAGTCATATGGGAGGAGGCTTACTTGCACTAAAATGTCCAGCACGCATTTAGAGTTGTATGTCTAATCCTTGTTTCTTCAGATATACTCATACCGTTTCCTTATATTACCATCCATTGCTTTACTCCTTCTATTGCCTCTGCTTCTAAATCCTTACTAATCATGATATCAATATTAACTGCTTATTTCACCTCAGTCCAGTACACACACCCTTCTGCTCTAACTTACATTTTAAGGTTATTGATGTCTTTTTTAATTATATACCTGTTATCTGCAAAAGCTCTCATCATATTTTTCAGAATCATTGCTATCATTCCAATATGTATAATATCAGGTGAAATATTAGATGTTGTGGGAAAAAAACAGTCTTTGATATTTGCACTGTAACTTGCACATCTTGAGAGATATTTAGTGTTATTTATACTGCTAATTATACAATTAAGCTTATGTTTTCTTATTTTCATAAATATCTCAATAAGCACAAACTCATGGAGGAATCTTTTTGTTGTTATGGGAACGCTTATGTATGCTTAAGAAAAATATTGTAGCAATATATGTCTAGGTTGTACATTTTCCAAGATATGACAATTTGTTTGTCAAAGTTTAACAGAAATATAATTTGGCGTTCATGTGCATTATATTATATTATAGTATTTATGAAAAGGCTATGAATGCAATGACTGTTGTCACTGCAAAGAATGCTTCTTACAGATAACATTGTTATTTGTGAAGTTTTAATAACATTTACCATTTACAAAATTTTTATATTTATTTATCTTATGATTTTTAAGTTTATTTTTCAGAAAATACTCTGAAATGCTAGATCAGGGTAAAGCTGCTAAAGGGGTGACATTCCTCACCACAGAGGGGCTAATGAAGAATATCTCTGCATCCTGTTGTCTATCAAAATGTCATGAGCTGTATTGAATTTTAATATCCCAAGGATTCAATAAACTGCACATAAGCTTTGAGCTAAGCCTACATGGAGTTTACATGTTTGTGGGATGAGCAGTAGTGCTAATCGGATATGCATAATGCACATCACTCTTACACAAATATAAGCAAGGTTTTGTGGCGGCAGTAGTGTTGCTGGCCAGGAAACTTTGTAAAGCAAAATGAAGGCATATAGAGCATGCAGACAAAGTTTACCTATGGGCAAACATGCTCTGCAGAATTGCGTGAACAGCCACAATGATCACCACAGTTAAAATGAAGGCAATAAATGCAGTAGTAACACATTATAGAAACGTGTACTCAGTACAATGTACACTACAACATGTGTTTGACATAATGAAATAAAGGATTTATGGTTATCATCAAGGGTACATAGAATGCAGTGCAAATACACTAGTCTGGGGACGTGTTTATACTGAAAAGGGCCACAGACATGAAAGTTAGAAATGAAGAAACAGGAATAGGACATGTGAAACATGATAGTGTACACTAAATAAGGGCATGTCAAGGCACATACACCCCAAAGACAAATCATAACATTAATCACTTATGTTTGTAGCACAGTATGTGTTGCTGGTTACACCTCCTGTGTGAGTATATTTATATCATCACACATTATAGTATATTATGTGACTGTCACGCAAGGTTACAAATCAATGGAGATGATTGGTTGTGACATAAACATCCTGACATCATCACTGGAGAGGACATAATTAGCAAGGACAGTATATGTAATAGGGTTATGCACATATTGTGAATGTGTGCAAAATGAGTTGCTTGAATATAACTGAAATGTCATCATAGCTTTCAACCAATCAGGGACATGTAGCAACAGGCTCATGGACAACATTAGACATAAGAAGGCACAATCATGGACAATTTTAAAATAATACCACCATTAATCTGTGACATTGACATAAAATATGTGATTGTAAGTTATTATACGTGTTCTGTAGGAACTCAGGTACAACTGTAATGATTCATAATTAATCTATATGGGGATTTTAACACAACTTCCTCAAAAATGACTATTTTTTTGGAGTTGTTAAGAGGGACAGTGCTACACCTGTGGTTTAAATTAGGGGCAGTCTTGGCCAGTTAGAGGTTTGAATGACACATAAGCCACAATGCACACCTTAAAGAATGTAACCTGTGACATCAATGTTCTCAATAAGCTGTGTATTTACTGGGTGCACTACAGAAAGAGGTATCACACCTGTATAATGTATAACACCTTGAAGGGAAGTCTGCCCTGTCAAATCCTAATGGTTATGCATCACAAAGAATACTTATGTATGGATGACAAGATGTGTGGGAGATAACAGTGGCAAAAGTGATACTCTTGAGTACACTTGAGTAAAGCATCCCTGGATGACATATGTATCAGCCATATGGATAGCAACACTTAAAAAATACACTATGCCTTGAATCCCTACAAACAGCTGAGTATTGCATGCATCTGCCACATTTAATAGCAATGGATATTGTCTGCAGCAGCTGCAATTGATGTGTGAATTCAGAAGTGATCTGTGATAATGAGGTACAGCCCTATGTGAAACTCATGGCAAAGCATCATGTGTACAGAAACTACAGCACTGCAAAGTCTATCTATAATGAGTGAGGACGGTGTCATGTGATATGCATCAATGAGTGAGGACACTGTCATGTGATATGCATCAATGAGTGAGGACGCTGTCATGTGATCTGCATCAATAAGTGAGGATGCTGTCATGTGATATGCATCAATGAGTGAGGACGCTGTCATGTGATATGCATCAATGAGTGAGGACGCTGTCACTGTGATATGCATCGCTGAGTGAGGACGCTGTCATGTGATATGCATCAATGAGTGAGGACGCTGTCACTGTGGTATGATATGCATCAATGAGTGAGGAAGCTGTCACTGTGATATAAATCAGTGAGTGAGGACACTGTCATGTGATATGATGTGCAATAATGAGTGAAGACGGTGTTGTGATATGCATCAATGAGTGAGAACACTGTCATATCATATGATATGCATCAATGAGTGAGAACACTGTCACTGTGATATGCATCAGTGAGTGAGGACACTGTCATGTGATAGGTATCAATGAGTGAGGACGCTATCACTGTGATATGATCTGCATCAATGAGTGAGGACGCTGTCATGTGATATGCATCAGTGAGTGAGGACACTGTCATGTGATATACATCAATGAGTGAGGACACTGTCATGTGATAGGTATCAATGAGTGAGGACACTGTTATGTGATATGCATCAATGAGTGAGGATGCTGTCATGTGATATGCATCAATGAGTGAGGACGCTGTCATGTGATATGCATCAATGAGTGAGGATGCTGTCACTGTGATATGATATGCATCAGTGAGTGAGGACGCTGTCACTGTGATATGCATCAATGAGTGAGGACGGTGTCATGTGATATGATGTGCATCAATGAGTGAGGATAGTGTCATGTGATATGCATCAATGAGTGAGGACGCTGTCACTGTGATATGCATCAATGAGTGAGGACGCTGTCATATGATATGATATGCAACAATAACTGAGGATGCTGTCACTGTGATATGCAACAATAACTGAGGATGCTGCCACTGTGATATGATATGCATCAATGATGAGGACAGTGTCATGTGATATGCATCAATGAGTGAGGACACTGTCACTGTGATATGCATCAATAACTGAGGATGCTGTCACTGTGATATGCATCAATGAGTGAGGATGCTGTCACTGTGATATGATATGCAACAATAACTGAGGATGCTGTCACTGTGGTATGCAACAATAACTGAGGATGCTGTCACTGTGATATGCATCAATGAGTGAGGATGCTGTCACTGTGATATGCATCAGTAAGTGAGGACACTGTCATGTGATAGGTATCAATGAGTGAGGACGCTGTCACTGTCATATGCATTAATGAGTGAGGACGCTGTCATGTGATATGCATCAATGAGTGAGGACGCTGTCACTGTGATGTGCATCAATGAGTGAGGACACTGTCACTGTGATATGATATGCATCAATGAGTGAGGACACTGTCATGTGATATGCATCAATGAGTGAGGACACTGTCATGTGATATGCATCACTGAGTGAGGACGCTGTCATGTGATTTGCATCAGTGAGTGGGGATGCTGTCACTGTGATATGACATACATCAATGAGTGAGGACGCTGTCACTGTGATATGATATGCATCAATGAGTGAGGACGCTGTCACCATGATATGCATCAATGAGTGAGGATGGTGTCATGTGATATGATGTGCATCAATGAGTGAGGACGGTGTCATGTGATATGCATCAATGAGTGAGGACGCTGTCACTGTGATATGATATGCATCAATGAGTGAGGACGCTGTCACTCTGATATGCATCAGTGAGTGAGGATGCTGTCACTGTGATATGATATGCATCAATGAGTGAGGACGCTGTCATGTGATACACATCAGTGAGTGAGGACGCTGTCATGTGATATGCATCAATGAGTGAGGACGCTGTCGCTGTGATATGATATGCATCAGTGAGTGAGGACGCTGTCCCTGTGATATGATATGCATCAGTGAGTGAGTACGCTGTCCCTGTGATATGCATCAATGAGTGAGGATGGTGTCATGTGATATGATGTGCATCAATGAGTGAGGACACTGTCATGTGATATGCATCAATGAGTGAGGACGCTGTCACTGTGATATGCATCAATGAGTGAGGACGCTGTCATATGATATGATATGCATCAATGAGTGAGGATGCTGTCACTGTGATATGCATCAATGAGTGAGGATGCTGTCACTGTGATATGATATGCATCAATGAGTGAGGACACTGTCATGTGATATGCATCAATGAGTGAGGACACTGTCATGTGATATGCATCAATGAGTGAGGACACTGTCATGTGATATGCATCAATGAGTGAGGACGCTGTCATGTGATATGCATCAATGAGTGAGGATGCTGTCACTGTGATATGACATACATCAATGAGTGAGGACACTGTCACTGTGATATGATATGCATCAATGAGTGAGGACGCTGTCACCGTGATATGCATCAATGAGTGAGGATGGTGTCATGTGATATGATGTGCATCAATGAGTGAGGACGCTGTCATGTGATATGCATCAATGAGTGAGGACGCTGTCACTGTGATATGATATGCATCAATGAGTGAGGACGCTGTCATGTGATATGCATCAATGAGTGAGGACGCTGTCATGTGATATGCATCAATGAGTGAGGACGCTGTCACTGTGATATGATATGCATCAATGAGTGAGGACGCTGTCACTGTGATATGCATCAGTGAGTGAGGATGCTGTCATGTGATATGATGTGCATCAATGAGTGAGGACGGTGTCATGTGATATGCATCAATGAGTGAGGACACTGTCATGTGATATGCATCAATGAGTGAGGACACTGTCACTGTGATATGATATGCATCAATGAGTGAGGACGCTGTCATGTGATATGATATGCATCAATGAGTGAGGACGCTGTCATGTGATATGCATCAATGAGTGAGGATGCTGTCATGTGATATGCATCAATGAGTGAGGACGCTGTCACTGTGATATGATATGCATCAATGAGTGAGGACACTGTCATGTGATATGCATCAATGAGTGAGGACGCTGTCATGTGATATGCATCAGTGAGTGAGGACACTGTCATGTGATGTGCATCAATGTCACATCACAGAAGTGATCTGTGATAATGATCATGTGATATGCATCAATGAGTGAGGACGCTGTCATGTGATATGCATCAATGAGTGAGGACGCTGTCATGTGATATGCATCAATGAGTGAGGACGCTGTCATGTGATATGCATCAATGAGTGAGGACACTGTCATGTGATATGCATCAATGAGTGAGGACGCTGTCATATGATATGCATCAATGAGTGAGGACGCTGTCACTGTGATATGCATCAATGAGTGAGGACGCTGTCATGTGATATGCATCAATGAGTGAGGACACTGTCACTGTGATATGATATGCATCAATGAGTGAGGACACTGTCACTGTGATATGCATCAGTGAGTGAGGACACTGTCATGTGATATGATGTGCATCAATGAGTGAGGACGCTGTCATGTGATATGCATCAATGAGTGAGGACACTGTCACTGTGATATGATATGCATCAATGAGTGAGGACGCTGTCACTGTGATATGCATCAATGAGTGAGGACACTGTCATGTGATATGCATCAATGAGTGAGGACACTGTCACTGTGATATGATATGCATCAATGAGTGAGGACACTGTCATGTGATATGCATCAATGAGTGAGGATGCTGTCATGTGATATGCATCAATGAGTGAGGATGCTGTCATGTGATATGCATCAATGAGTGAGGACACTGTCATGTGATATGCATCAATGAGTGAGGACGCTGTCACTGTGATATGATATGCATCAATGAGTGAGGATGCTGTCATGTGATATGCATCAATGAGTGAGGACGCTGTCACTGTGATATGCATCAATGAGTGAGGACGCTGTCATGTGATATGCATCAATGAGTGAGGACACTGTCACTGTGATATGCATCAATGAGAGAGGATGCTGTCACTGTGATATGCATCAATGAGTGAGGACGCTGTCACTATGATATGATATGCATCAATGAGTGAGGACACTGTCACTGTGATATGCATCAATGAGTGAGGATGCTGTCATGTGATATGCATCAATGAGAGAGTATGCTGTCACTGTGATATGATATGCATCAATGAGTGAGGATGCTGTCACTGTGATATGCATCAATGAGTGAGGATGCTGTCACTGTGATATGCATCAATGAGTGAGGACGCTGTCATGTGATATGCATCAATGAGTGAGGACGCTGTCACTGTGATATGCATCAATGAGTGAGGACGCTGTCATGTGATATGCATCAATGAGTGAGGACGCTGTCACTGTGATATGATATGCATCAATGAGTGAGGACACTGTCACTGTGATATGCATCAATGAGTGAGGACACTGTCATGTGATATGATATGCATCAATGAGTGAGGACCCTGTCATGTGATATGCATCAATGAGTGAGGACATTGTCACTATGATATGATATGCATCAATGAGTGAGGAGGCTGTCACTGTAATATGATATGCATCAATGAGTGAGGACACTGTCATGTAATATGCATCAATGAGTGAGGACACTGTCACTGTGATATGATATGCATCAATGAGTGAGGACACTGTCATGTGATATGCATCAATGAGTGAGGACACTGTCATGTGATATGCATCAATGAGTGAGGATGCTGTCATGTGATATGCATCAATGAGTGAGGACACTGTCATGTGATATGCATCAATGAGTGAGGACACTGTCATGTGATATGCATCAATGAGTGAGGACGCTGTCACTGTGATATGCATCAATGAGTGAGGACGCTGTCATGTGATATGCATCAATGAGTGAGGACACTGTCACTGTGATATGATATGCATCAATGAGTGAGGAAGCTGTCACTGTGATATGCATCAGTGAGTGAGGACACTGTCATGTGATATGATGTGCATTAATGTGTGAGGACGGTGTCATGTGATATGCATCAATGAGTCAGGACACTGTCATATGATATGATATGCATCAAGGAGTGAGAACGCTGTCACTGTGATATGCATCAGTGAGTGCAGACACTGTCATGTGATAGGTATCAATGAGTGAGGACACTATCACTGTGATATGATATGCATCAATGAGTCAGGGCGCTGTCATGTGATAGGTATCAATGAGTGAGGACACTGTCATGTGATATGCATCAATGAGTGAGTATGCTGTCATGTGATATGCATCAGTGAGTGAGGACACTGTCATGTGATATGCATCAATGTGTGAGGACACTGTCATGTGATATGCATCAATGAGTGAGGACGCTGTCATGTGATATGCATCAATGAGTGAGGATGCTGTCACTGTGATATGATATGCATCAGTGAGTGAGGACGCTGTCACTGTGATATGCATCAATGAGTAAGGACGGTGTCATGTGATATGATGTGCATCAATGAGTGAGGATGGTGTCATGATATGCATCAATGAGTGAGGACGCTGTCAATGTGATATGCATCAATGAGTGAGGACGGTGTCATGTGATAAGCATCAATGAGTGAGGACACTGTCACTGTGATATGCATCAATAACTGAGGATGCTGTCACTGTGATGTGCATCAATGAGTGAGGACGCTGTCACTATGATATGATATGCAACAATAACTGAGGATGCTGTCACTGTGGTATGCAACAATGAGTGAGGAAGCTGTCATGTGATATGCATCAATGAGTGAGGATGCTGTCACTGTGATATGATATGCATCAATGAGTGAGGATGCTGTCATGTGATATGCATTAATGAGTGAGGATGCTGTCACTGTGATATGCATCAATGAGTGAGGATGCTGTCATATGATATGCATCAATGAGTGAGGACGCTGTCACTGTGATATGATATGCATCAATGAGTGAGGACACTGTCATGTGATATGCATCAATGAGTGAGGACGCTGTCATGTGATATGCATCAATGAGTGAGGACACTGTCATGTGATATGCATCAATGAGTCACAGAAGTGATCTGTGATATGATATGCATCAATGTACAGACACTGTCATGTGATATGCATCAATGAGTGAGGACGCTGTCATGTGATATGCATCAATGAGTGAGGACGCTGTCATGTGATATGCATCAATGAGTGAGGACGCTGTCATGTGATATGCATCAATGAGTGAGGACACTGTCATGTGATATGCATCAATGAGTGAGGACGCTGTCATGTGATATGCATCAATGAGTGAGGACGCTGTCACTGTGATATGCATCAATGAGTGAGGACGCTGTCATGTGATATGCATCAATGAGTGAGGACGCTGTCACTGTGATATGATATGCATCAATGAGTGAGGACACTGTCACTGTGATATGCATCAATGAGTGAGGACACTGTCATGTGATATGATGTGCATCAATGAGTGAGGATGCTGTCATGTGATATGCATCAATGAGTGAGGACACTGTCACTGTGATATGATATGCATCAATGAGTGAGGACGCTGTCACTGTGATATGCATCAATGAGTGAGGACACTGTCATGTGATAGGTATCAATGAGTGAGGACGCTGTCACTGTGATATGATATGCATCAATGAGTGAGGACACTGTCATGTGATATGCATCAATGAGTGAGGACACTGTCATGTGATATGCATCAATGAGTGAGGATGCTGTCATGTGATATGCATCAGTGAGTGAGGACACTGTCATGTGATATGCATCAATGTGTGAGGACACTGTCATGTGATATGCATCAATGAGTGAGGACGCTGTCATGTGATATGCATCAATGAGTGAGGATGCTGTCACTGTGATATGATATGCATCAATGAGTGAGGACGCTGTCACTGTGATATGCATCAATGAGTGAGGACACTGTCATGTGATATGATGTGCATCAATGAGTGAGGATGCTGTCATGTGATATGCATCAATGAGTGAGGACGCTGTCACTGTGATATGCATCAATGAGTGAGGATGGTGTCATGCGATAAGCATCAATGAGTGAGGACACTGTCACTGTGATATGCATCAATAACTGAGGATGCTGTCACTGTGATATGCATCAATGAGTGAGGACACTGTCACTATGATATGATATGCATCAATGAGTGAGGACGCTGTCACTGTGATATGCATCAATGAGTGAGGATGTTGTCACTATGATATATGCATCAATGAGTGAGGAGGCTGTCACTGTAATATGATATGCATCAATGAGTGAGGACGCTGTCATGTGATATGCATCAGTAAGGGAGGATGCTGTCATGTGATATGCATCAAAGAGTGAGGATGCTGTCACTGTGATATGCATCAATGAGTGAGGACACTGTCATGTGATACGCATCAATGAGTGAGGAGGCTATCACTGTGATATGCATCAATGAGTGAGGAAGCTGTCATGTGATATGCATCAATGAGTGAGGATGCTGTCACTGTGATATGCATCAATGAGTGAGGACACTGTCACTGTGATATGATATGCATCAATGAGTGAGGACACTGTCATGTGATATGCATCAATGAGTGAGGACACTGTCATGTGATATGCATCAATGAGTGAGGACGCTGTCATGTGATATGCATCAATGAGTGAGGACGCTGTCACTGTGATATGATATGCATCAATGAGTGAGGACGCTGTCACTGTGATATGATATGCATCAATGAGTGAGGACGCTGTCACTGTGATATGCATCAATGAGTGAGGATGCTGTCACTGTGATATGATATGCATCAATGAGTGAGGATGCTGTCATGTGATATGCATCAATGAGTGAGGACGCTGTCACTGTGATATGCATCAATGAGTGAGGACACTGTCACTGTGATATGATATGCATCAATGAGTGAGGATGCTGTCACTGTGATATGCATCAATGAGTGAGGACACTGTCACTGTGATATGATATGCATCAATGAGTGAGGACGCTGTCACTGTGATATGCATCAATGAGTGAGGATGCTGTCATATGATATGCATCAATGAGTGAGGATGCTGTCATGTGATATGCATCAATGAGTGAGGACGCTGTCACTGTGATATGCATCAATGAGTGAGGACACTGTAACTGTGATATGATATGCATCAATGAGTGAGGACGCTGTCATATGATATGATATGCATCAATGAGTGAGGACGCTGTCATGTGATATGCATTAATGAGTGAGGACGCTGTCACTGTGATATGCATCAATGAGTGAGGACGCTGTCATGTGATATGCATCAATGAGTGAGGACGCTGTCATGTGATATGCATCAATGAGTGAGGACACTGTCACTGTGATATGATATGCATCAATGAGTGAGGACGCTGTCATGTGATATGCATCAATGAGTGAGGACGCTGTCACTGTGATATGCATCAGTGAGTGAGGACACTGTCATGTGATAGGTATCAATGAGTGAGGACGCTGTCACAGTGATATGATGTGCATCAATGAGTGAGGACACTGTCATGTGATATGCATCAATGAGTGAGGACGCTGTCATGTGATATGCATCAATGAGTGAGGATGATGTCATGTGATAGGTATCAATGAGTGAGGACGCTGTCACTATGATATGATATGCATCAATGAGTGAGGACACTGTCATGTGATATGTATCAATGAGTGAGGACGCTGTCACAGTCATGTGATATGCATCAATGAGTGAGGACGCTGTCACTGTGATATGCATCAATGAGTGAGGACACTGTCACTGTGATATGATATGCATCAATGAGTGAGGACGCTGTCATGTGATATGCATCAATGAGTGAGGACTCTGTCATGTGATATGCATCAGTGAGTGAGGACACTGTCACAGTCATGTGATATGCATCAATGAGTGAGGACGCTGTCACTGTGATATGCATCAATGAGTGAGGACACTGTCATGTGATATGCATCAATGAGTGAGGACGCTGTCACTGTGATATGATATGCATCAATGAGTGAGGACGCTGTCACTGTGATATGCATCAATGAGTGAGGATGCTGTCACTGTGATATGATATGCATCAATGAGTGAGGACGCTGTCATGTGATATGCATCAATGAGTGAGGACGCTGTCATGTGATATGCATCAATGAGTGAGGACGCTGTCACTGTGATATGATATGCATCAATGAGAGAGGACGCTGTCACTGTGATTTGCATCAGTGAGTGAGGATGCTGTCATGAGATATGATGTGCATCAATGAGTGAAGACGGTGTCATGTGATATGCATTAATGAATGAGGACGCTGTCACTGTGATATGCATCAATGAGTGAGGACACTGTAACTGTGATATGATATGCATCAATGAGTGAGGACGCTGTCATATGATATGATATGCATCAATGAGTGAGGACGCTGTCATGTGATATGCATTAATGAGTGAGGACGCTGTCACTGTGATATGCATCAATGAGTAAGGACGCTGTCATATGATATGCATCAATGAGTGAGGACGCTGTCATATGATATGCATCAATGAGTGAGGACGCGGTCACTGTGATATGATATGCATCAATGAGTGAGGACGCTGTCATGTGATATGCATTAATGAGTGAGGACGCTGTCATGTGATATGCATCAGTGAGTGAGGACACTGTCATGTGATGTGCATCAATGAGTGAGGATGCTGTCATGTGATATGCATCAATGAGTGAGGACGCTGTCATGTGATATGCATCAATGAGTGAGGACGCTGTCACTGTGATATGCATCAGTGAGTGAGGACACTGTCATGTGATAGGTATCAATGAGTGAGGACGCTGTCACAGTGATATGATGTGCATTAATGAGTGAGGACACTGTCATGTGATATGCATTAATGAGTGAGGACGCTGTCATGTGATATGCATCAATGAGTGAGGATGATGTCATGTGATAGGTATCAATGAGAGAGGACGCTGTCACTATGATATGATATGCATCAATGAGTGAGGACACTGTCATGTGATAGGTATCAATGAATGAGGATGCTGTCACAGTCATGTGATATGCATCAATGAGTGAGGACGCTGTCACTGTGATATGCATCAATGAGTGAGGACGCTGTCATGTGATATGCATCAATGAGTGAGGACGCTGTCACTGTGATATGCATCAATGAGTGAGGACACTGTCATGTGATATGCATCAATGAGTGAGGACGCTGTCACTGTGATATGATATGCATCAATGAGTGAGGACACTGTCATGTGATATGCATCAATGAGTGAGGACGCTGTCATGTGATGTGCATCAATGAGTGAGGATGCTGTCATGTGATATGCATCAATGAGTGAGGACACTGTCACTATGATATGATATGCATCAATGAGTGAGGACACTGTCATGTGATATGCATCAATGAGTGAGGATGCTGTCATGTGATATGCATCAATGAGTGAGGACGCTGTCACTGTGATATGCATCAATGAGTGAGGACACTGTCACTGTGATATGATATGCATCAATGAGTGAGGACGCTGTCATGTGATATGCATCAATGAGTGAGGACACTGTCATGTGATATGCATCAATGAGTGAGGACGCTGTCACTGTGATATGATATGCATCAATGAGTGAGGACACTGTCATGTGATATGCATCAATGAGTGAGGACGCTGTCACTGTGATATGCATCAATGAGTGAGGATGCTGTCATGTGATATGCATCAATGAGTGAGGACACTGTCACTGTGATATGCATCAATGAGAAAGGACACTGTCACTGTGATATGATATGCATCAATGAGTGAGGACGCTGTCATGTGATATGCATCAATGAGTGAGGACTCTGTCATGTGATAGGTATCAATGAGTGAGGACGCTGTCACAGTGATATGATGTGCATCAATGAGTGAGGACACTGTCAAGTGATATGCATCAGTGAGTGAGGACACTGTCACTGTGATATGCATCAATGAGTGAGAACAATGTCATGTGATATGATATGCATCAATGAGTGAGGACACTGTCACTGTGATATGAGATGCATCAATGAGTGAGGACACTGTCACTGTGATATGCATCAATGAGTGAGGATGCTGTCATGTGATATGCATCAATGAGTGAGGACGCTGTCATGTGATATGCATCAATGAGTGAGGATGCTGTCACTGTGATATGCATCAATGAGTGAGGACACTGTCACTGTGATATGATATGCATCAATGAGTGAGGACGCTGTCATGTGATATGCATCAATGAGTGAGGACGCTGTCATGTGATATGCATCAATGAGTGAGGACGCTGTCACTGTGATATGATATGCATCAATGAGTGAGGATGCTGTCACTGTGATATGATATGCATCAATGAGTGAGGACACTGTCATGTGATATGCATCAATGAGTGAGGACGCTGTCACTGTGATATGATATGCATCAATGAGTGAGGACACTGTCATGTGATATGCATCAATGAGTGAGGACGCTGTCACTGTGATATGCATCAATGAGTGAGGACACTGTCACTGTGATATGATATGCATCAATGAGTGAGGACGCTGTCATGTGATATGCATCAATGAGTGAGGACGCTGTCATGTGATATGCATCAATGAGTGAGGACACTGTCACTGTGATATGCATCAATGAGTGAGGACGCTGTCATGTGATATGCATCAATGAGTGAGGACACTGTCATGTGATATGCATCAATGAGTGAGGACGCTGTCACTGTGATATGATATGCATCAATGAGTGAGGACGCTGTCATGTGATATGCATCAATGAGTGAGGACGCTGTCACTGTGATATGCATCAGTGAGTGAGGACACTGTCATGTGATAGTTATCAATGAGTGAGGATGCTGTCACAGTGATATGATGTGCATTAATGAGTGAGGACACTGTCATGTGATATGCATTAATGAGTGAGGACGCTGTCATGTGATATGCATCAATGAGTGAGGATGATGTCATGTGATAGGTATCAATGAGAGAGGACGCTGTCACTATGATATGATATGCATCAATGAGTGAGGACACTGTCATGTGATATGCATCAATGAGTGAGGACGCTGTCACTGTGATATGCATCAATGAGAGAGGCCGCTGTCACTGTGATATGATATGCATCAATGAGTGAGGACGCTGTCATGTGATATGCATCAATGAGTGAGGACTCTGTCATGTGATATGCATCAATGAGTGAGGACGCTGTCACTGTGATATGATATGCATCAATGAGTGAGGACACTGTCATGTGATATGCATCAATGAGTGAGGACGCTGTCACAGTCATGTGATATGCATCAATGAGTGAGGACGCTGTCACTGTGATATGCATCAATGAGTGAGGATGCTGTCATGTGAGGTGTACCCCTCACTGGTGAGATCAGACCACAAACTAATCTCGCTGGAGGTCCTCATCCCACCCCCACCTGAAATAAAAAAGACCACAGTAAAGAACTTCTCAAAAGCCGACTTCACACTTCTAAAGACTAGTGTGGTCTCCTTTAAGGCCCCCGAGCCGGCGGAAAACAGTACTCAAGCCGCTGAATCACTTACAAATGCCTTCTACCAGCACCTGCAGGACTGCATGGATAAGGCAATCCCAAGCAAAACAAAGACTCTTTGTACCAAAGGCAAGCATCCAGTCTGGTGGACCCCAGCCATAAACAAACTCTACAACAAAAGGAGGAAGCTACTACAAGATAGAGCAAAATCCTTAAAAGGTAAGAGACCCTTGATCACTATAAGTAAAAAACTAAGAGCTCTCATAAAATCATCCAAAGCAAATTTCGAGAGAAAAATAGCTAAAGACTCAAAAGACAATCATAAGGCCTTCTTTAGCTATGTTAGAAACCTGGGAGGAAACTCCCAGATATGCTCAGAGCTAGTTCAAAATGATGTGAAGATTACTGATCCTACAGACATTGCCAACATACTGGCTGACAGGTTCAGTGCAAACTTCTCCTCCCCAAAAGGAGAGATATCTATACCAAACGATTGCAGCCCCCAAACATCTCCAGCGCCCAAGTGAGAACTGCTCTCTCCAAAGCAAAAACACAGCATCCATGGGACCTGATGGTGTCCCGGCTGTGTGCTCCATGAACTCAATGAGGAATTAAACCCACAGCTAGGACAGCTGTTTAATCAAAGTCTTACCTCTGGATACGCATCCAGGAATGGCACTGCAACTGTGGTACCACTTCACAAAGGCGGTGCCTCCACCCACCGACCCTGGAAATTACCGCCCATTAGCTTGACAAGCCTTATCTGCAAAGCCATGGAGAGGATCATAATGGACCTCATAAATAAAGACATAGGGAATTTGCAGACTTTGGATCCAACCCAGTTTGGCTTTGTCAAAGGCAGATCATGCCTTTTAAACTTGGTTGACTTTTTCAAACAGTCACCAAAGCCATTGATGAGGGAAAGGCAGTCCATACAGCCTACCTCGATCTGGCTAAGGCCTTCGATACAATACCCCATTCGGTATCATTGAAAAACTCATCAGCTTAAATGTCAACCCATACATCACAAGATGGGCAAACTGGCTGAGTGACAGAACCCACAGGGTCAGAGCTGCTGGCGCCATGTCAGACTCAAAGCCTGTCACAAGTGGTGTCCCACAGGGCTCAGTCCTGGGCCCACTCTTGTTTGGCATCTACTTTTCAAGTACAAGCAAACACAGGAGGGTTATGGCTGACAAAGTTTGCAGATGACTGCAAACTGGGCCATAGTAGAAAACACATCTGACACAGATATCCTTCAGAAGGGTCTCACAGAAACGGATAACTGGTGCCAGAGCCACGCCTAAAGTTAAATGCCAAAAATGCATAGTCATACCCTTCGGGAAAACAAGGTTACCCCTAGCTACCAAATAGGTGGCAATCCACTGAGCACAGAAGAAGTTATCAGGACCTGGGGACCCAGGTTGATAGTAGTCTGTCATTCGACACCCATGTAGCTAAAGTAGTTAGGAAGACCTTCTACATTGCCCACCTTATCATGAAGGGATTCTCATCTAGATCAAGGAGGTCATAGTCTCCCTTTACTCATCACTCATCAGACCAATGATTGAGTACAATGCCCCATTCGAATGTATCTGACCCGACACTTGCAGCAGCTGGAGAGGCCACAAAAGTTCCTCACCAAAAGGATAAAGGGTCTCAAAATCTGTCCTATGCTGCCCGACTGAAAGAACTCCAGCTCTATTCAGTCGCCACCGCTGCTCAGAGGTGACCTTTGCCTAACATACAAGGCCATGTCAAACCCAGATTTGATGAATATGCTTCACCTCAAAAATCTAGATCCATCAGAGCCACAAGGGCGGGAGACTTAAATCTTGACACGGCTATTAATAGGACGTGCTGGAGGATAGATTCATCACCCAAAGACTCCCTATGCTGTGGAACAAAATCCCGGTACATGTGAGGCAGAGCACCTCGCTGGCCTTGTTCAAGAGAAATCTTGACCAATGGATGGGAGATCGCAGATATACCCCAGGGATTACCTCAGTGTCACTGCTCGACAGAGGCACAGAAAAATAATGGGTATAGTTCCCCATACTAAAGGGGTGGCCTAAGCCACAAAACGATGGGCTAGGCTTGTAAATGCCCTCGGGCAGATAGCCTAGTATGAACCTATGAACCTATGAACCTATCAATGGGTTAGGACACTGTCACTGTGATATGCATCAATGAGAAAGGACACTGTCACTGTGATATGATATGCATCAATGAGTGAGGACGCTGTCATGTGATATGCATCAATTAATGAGGACCCTGTCATGTGATAGGTATTAATGAGTGAGGACGCTGTCACAGTGATATGATGTACATCAATGAGTGAGGACACTGTCAAGTGATATGCATCAGTGAGTGAGGACACTGTCACTGTGATATGCATCAATGAGTGAGAACAATGTCATGTGATATGATATGCATCAATGAGTGAGGACACTGTCACTGTGATATGAGATGCATCAATGAGTGAGGACACTGTCACTGTGATATGATATGCATCAATGAGTGAGGACGCTGTCATGTGATATGCATTAATGAGTGAGGA
>NC_056726.1:1489811111-1489890674 GCF_019279795.1 Protopterus annectens | reverse complement strand
TGGGAGGCTGTCACTGTGATATGATATGCATCAATGAGTGAGGACACTGTCATATGATATGCATCTGTGAATGAGGACACTGTCACTGTGATATGATATTCATCAATGAGTGTGGACGCTGTCATGTGATATGCATCAATAACTGAGTACGCTGTCACTATGATATGATATGCATCAATGAGTGGGGAGGCTGTCACTGTGATATGATATGCATCAATGAGTGAGGACACTGTCATATGATATGCATCAGTGAGTGAGGACACTGTCACTGTGATATGATATGCATCAATGAGTGAGGACACAGTCATGTGATATGCATCAATAAGTGAGGACGCTGTCATGTGATACTCATCAATGAGTGAGGAGGCTATTACTGTGATATGCATCAATGAGTGAGGACGCTGTCACTGTGATATTATATGCATCAATGAGTGAGGACACTGTCACTGTGATATGATATGCATCAATGAGTGAGGACACTGTCACTGTGATATGATATGCATCAATGAGTGAGGACGCTGTCATGTGATATGCATCAATGAGACGGGATGCTGTCACTCTAATAAGAAATGCATCAATGAGTGAGGACACTGTCACTGTGATATGATATGCATCAATGAGTGAGGACGGTGTCATGTGATATGCATCAATGAGTGAGGACACTGTCATGTGATATGCATCAATGAGTGAGGACGCTGTCACTGTGATATGATATGCATGAATGAGTGAGGACGCTGTCACTGTGATATGCATCAATGAGTGAAGATGCTGTCATGTGATATGCATCAATGAGTGAGGACACTGTCATGTGATAGGTATCAATGAGTGAGGATGCTGCACTGCAACTGTGGTCCCACTTCACAAAGGCGGTGCCTCCACCGACCCTGGAAATTACCGTCCCATTAGCTTGACAAGCCTTATCTGCAAAGCCATGGAGAGGATCATAATGGACCTCATAAATAAAGACATAGGGAATTTGCAGACTTTGGATCCATCCCAGTTTGGCTTTGTCAAAGGCAGATCATGCCTTCTAAACTTGGTTGACTTTTTCGAAACAGTCACCAAAGCCATTGATGAGGAAAGGCAGTCCATACAGCCTACCTCGATCTGGCTAAGGCCTTTGATACAATACCCCACTGGGTATCATTGAAAAACTCATCAGCTTAAATGTTAACCCATACATCACAAGATGGGTTGCAAACTGGCTGAGTGACAGAACCCACAGGGTCAGAGTTGCTGGCGCCATGTCAGACTCAAAGCCTGTCACAAGTGGTGTACCACAGGGCTCAGTCCTGGGCCCACTCTTGTTTGGCATCTACTTTTCCGAAGTACAAGCAAACACAGGAGGGTTATGGCTGACAAAGTTTGCAGATGACTGCAAACTGGGCCATAGTAGAAAACACATCTGACACAGATATCCTTCAGAAGGGTCTCACAGAAACGGATAACTGGTGCCAGAGCCATGGCCTAAAGTTAAATGCCAAAAATGCATAGTCATACCCTTGGGAAAAACAAGGTTACCCTAGCTACCAAATAGGTGGCAATCCACTGAGTACAGAAGAAGTTATCAGGGACCTGGGGACCCAGGTTGATAGTAGTCTGTCATTCGACACCCATGTAGCTAAAGTAGTTAGGAAGACCTTCTACATTGCCCACCTTATCATGAAGGGATTCTCATCTAGATCAAGGAGGTCATAGTCTCCCTATACTCATCACTCATCAGACCAATGATTGAATACAATGCCCCATTGAATGTATCTGACCCGACACTTGCAGCAGCTGGAGAGGCCACAAAAGTTCCTCACCAAAAGGATAAAGGGTCTCAAACATCTGTCCTATGCTGCCCGACTGAAAGAACTCCAGCTCTATTCAGTCGCCACCGCTGCTCAGAGGTGACCTTTGCCTAACATACAAGGCCATGTCAAACCCAGATTTGATGAATATGCTTCACCTCAAAAATCTAGATCCGTCAGAGCCACAAGGGCAGGAGACTTAAACCTCGACACGGCTATTAATAGGACGTGCTGGAGGGATAGATTCATCACCCAAAGACTCCTATGCTGTGGAATAAAATGCATATGTGAGGCAGAGCACCTCGCTGGCCTTGTTCAAGAGAAATCTTGACCAATGGATGGGAGATCGCAGATATACCCCAGGGATTACCTCAGTGTCACTGCTCAACAGAGGCACAGCAAAATAATGGGTATAGTTCCCCATACTAAAGGGGTGGCTTAAGCCACAAAACTATGGGCTAGGCTTGTAAATGCCCTCGGGCAGATAGCCTAGTATGAACCTATGAACCTATGAACCTATGTGATATGAATCAATTAGTGAGGACACTGTCATGTGATAGGTATCAATGAGTGAGGACGCCGTCACTGTGATATGATATGCATCAATGAGTGAGGACGCTGTCATTGTGATATGATATGCATCAATAACTCAGGACGCTGGCATGTGATAGGTATCAATGAGTGAGGACACTGTCATGTGATATGAATCAATGAGTGAGGACACTGTCATGTGATAGGTATCAATGAGTGAGGACGCCGTCACTGTGATATGATATGCATCAATGAGTGAGGACGCTGTCATTGTGATATGATATGCATCAATGAGTGAGGACAGTGTCATGTGATATGCATCAATGAGGGAGGACACTGTAATGTGATATGCATCAATGAGTGAGGACGCTGTCACTGTGATATGATATGCATCAATGAGTGAGGACACTGTCATGTGATAGGTATCAATGAGTGAGGACGCTGTCACAGTCATGTGATATGCATTAATGAGTGAGGACGCTGTCACTGTGATATGCATCAATGAGTGAGGACGCTTTCATGTGATTGATATCAATGAGCGAGGATGCTGTACTATTTTATGCAACAATGAGAGAGGACACTGTCATGTGATATGCATCAATGAGTGAGGACACTGTCATGTGATTGATATCAATGAGCGAGGATGCTGTCACTGTGATTTGCATCAATGAGTGAGGACACTGTCATGTGATATGCATCAGTGACTGAGGACACTGTCATGTGATATGATATGCATCAATGAGTGGGGAGACTGTCACTGTGATATGATATGCATCAATGAGTGAGGACGCTGTCACTGTGATATGATATGCATCAATGAGTGAGGAAGCTGTCACTGTGATATGCATCAATGAGTGAGGACGCTATCATGTGATATGCATCAATGACTGAGGACACTGTCATGTAATATACATCAATGAGTGGGGACCCTGTCACTGTGATATGGTATGCATCAATGAGTGAGGACACTGTCACTGTGATATGATATGCATCAATGAGTGAGGACACTGTCACTGTGATATGATATGCATCAATGAGTGAGGACGCTGTCATGTGATATGCATCAATGAGACGGGACGCTGTCACTGTAATAAGAAATGCATCAATGAGTGAGGACGCTGTTATGTGATATGATATGCATCAATGAGTGAGGATGCTGTCACTGTGATATGATATGCATCAATAACTCAGGACGCTGGCATGTGATAGGTATCAATGAGTGAGGACACTGTCATGTGATATGAATCAATGAGTGAGGACACTGTCATGTGATAGGTATCAATGAGTGAGGACGCTGTCATGTGATATGCATCAATGAGACGGGACACTGTCACTGTAATAAGAAATGCTTCAATGAGTGAGGCCGCTGTTATGTGATATGATATGCATCAATGAGTGAGGACGCTGTCACTGTGATATGATATGCATCAATGAGTGAGGACACTGTCATGTGATATGCATCAATGAGTGAGGATGCTGTCACTGTGATATGATATGCATCAATGAGTGAGGACACTGTCATGTGATAGGTATCAATGAGTGAGGACGCTGTCACAGTCATGTGATATGTATTAATGAGTGAGGACGCTGTCACTCTGATATGCATCAATGAGTGAGGGCGCTGTCATGTGATAAGCATCAATGAGTGAGGACACTGTACTGTGATATGCAACAATGAGAGAGGACGCTGTCATGTGATATGCATCAATGAGTGAGGACACTGTCATGTGATTGGTATCAATGAGCGAGGACACTGTCACAGTCATGTGATATGCAATAATGAGTGAGGACGCTGTCGCTGTGATATGCATCAATGAGTGAGGATGCTGTCACTGTGATATGATATGCATCGATGAGTGAGGACACTGTCATGTGATATGCATCAATGAGTGAGGACGCTGCCATTGGATATGCATGAGTGAGTGTGGACAGTGTGATATGCATCAATGAGTGAGGACGCTGTCATTGGATATGCATCAGTGAGTGTGGACAGTGTCACTGTGATATGCATCAATGAGTGAACATGTTGTCATGTGATATGCATCAATGACTGAGGACACTGTCATGTGATATGATATGCATCAATGAGTGGGGAGACTGTCACTGTGATATGATATGCATCAATGAGTGAGGATGCTGCCACTGTGATATGATATGCATCAATGAGTGAGGACACTGTCACTGTGATATGCATCAATGAGTGAGGACCCTGTCATGTGATATGCATAAATGACTGAGGACACTGTCATGTAATATACATCAATGAGTGGGGACCCTGTCACTGTGATATGGTATGCATCAATGAGTGAGGACACTGTCACTGTGATATGATATGCTTCAATGAGTGACAACACTGTCACTGTGATATGATATGCATCAATGAGTGAGGACGCTGTCATGTGATATGCATCAATGAGACGGGACGCTGTCACTGTAATAAGAAATGCATCAATGAGTGAGGACGCTGTTATGTGATATGATATGCATCAATGAGTGAGGACGCTGTCACTGTGATATGATATGCAGCAATGAGTCAGGACACCGTCACGTGATAGGTATCAATGAGTGAGGACACTGTCATGTGATAGGTATCTGTGAGTGACGACGCTGTCACTGTGATATGATATGCATCAATGAGTGAGGATGCTGTCATTGTGATATGATATGCATCAATGAGTGAGGACAGTGTCATGTGATATGCATCAATGAGGGAGGACACTGTCATGTGATATGCATCAATGAGTGAGGACGCTGTCACTGTGATATGATATGCATCAATGAGTGAGGACACTGTCATGTGATAGGTATCAATGAGTGAGGACGCTGTCACAGTCATGTGATATGCATTAATGAGTGAGGAAGCTGTCACTGACATATGCATCAATGAGTGAGGGCGCTGTCATGTGATAAGCATCAATGAGTGAGGACACTGTACTGTGATATGCAACAATGAGAGAGGATGCTGTCATGTGATATGCATCAATGAGTGAGGACACTGTCATGTGATACGCATCACATGATGGGAGGATGGCATAATGGTTAAGGTGTTTACCTTGCAAACACAAGATGCAGGGTTTGATTCTCACATGGGGTAATTGGCTAGGCTTAAAATGGCCCACAGTGGCAGTTAGCCTAGTACCAATCTATGAACCTATTTCCACAAGGGCGGGAGACTTAAACCTCGACACGGCTATTAATAGGACGTGCTGGAGGGATAGATTCATCACCCAAAGACTCCCTATGCTGTGGAATAAAATCCCGGTATATGTGAGGCAGAGCACCTCGCTGGCCTTGTTCAAGAGAAATCTTGACCAATGGATAGGAGATCACAGATATACCCCAGGGATTACCTCAGTGTCACTGCTCAACAGAGGCACAGCAAAATAATAGGTATAGTTCCCCATACTAAAGGGGTGGCGTAAGCCACAAAACTATGGGCTAGGCTTGTAAATGCCCTCGGGCAGATAGCCTAGTATGAACCTATGAACCTATGAACCTATCAATGAGTGAGGAGGCTATCACTGTGATATGCATCAATGAGTGGGGATGCTGTCATGTGATATGCATCAATGAGTGCGGAAGCTGTCATGTGATATGCATCAATGAGTGAGGACGCGGTCACTGTGATATGATATGCATCAATGAGCGAGGACACTGTCTGTGATATGATATGCATCAATGAGTGAGGACGCTGTAATGTGATATGCATCAATGAGTGAGGACGCTGTCACTGTGATATGATATGCAATCAATGAGTGAGGACACTGTCACTGTGATATGATATGCATCAATGAGTGAGGACGCTGTCATGTGATATACATCAATGAGAGAGGACGCTGTCACTTTAATAAGAAACGCATCAATGAGTGAGGACGCTGTTATGTGATATGATATGCATCAATGAGTGAGGACGCTGTCATTGTGATATGATATGCATCAATGAGTGTGGACGCTGTCATGTGATATGCATCAATGAGTGAGGACACTGTCATGTGATATGCATCAATGAGTGAGGATGCTGTCACTGTGATATGATATGCCTCAATGAGTGAGGACACTGTCATGTGATAGGTATCAATGAGTGAAGACACTGTCACCGTCATGTGATATGCATTAATGAGTGAGGATGCTGTCACTGTGATATGCATCAATGAGTGAGGGCGCTGTCATGTGATATGCATCAATTAGTGAGGATGCTGTACTGTGATATGCAACAATGAGTGAGGACGCTGTCATGTGATATGCATCAATGAGTGAGGGCACTGTCATGTGATAGGTGTTAATGAGCAAGGATGCTGTCGCAGTCATGTGATATGCAATAATGAGTGAGGACGCTGTCGCTGTGATATGCATCAATGAGTGAGGATGCTGTCACTGTGATATGATATGCATCAATGAGTGAGGACGCTGTCACTGTGATATGATATGCATCAATGAGTGAGGACGCTGTCATGTGATATGCATCAATGAGTGAGGACGCTGTCATGTGATATGCATCAGTGAGTGTGGACAGTGTCACTGTGATATGCATCAATGAGTGAGGACACTGTCATGTGATATGATATGCATCAATGAGTGAGGAGACTGTCACTGTGATATGATATGCATCAATGAGTGAGGCCGCTGTCACTGTGATATGGTATGCATCAATGAGTGAGGATGCTGTCACTGTGATATGATATGCATCAATGAGTGAGGACTCTGTCACTGTGATATGCATCAATGAGTGAGGACGCTGCCATGTGATATGCATCATTGACTGAGGACACTGTCATGTAATATACATCAATGAGTGGGGACCCTGTCAGGTGATATGCATCAATGAGTGAGGACGCTGTTACTGTGATATGATAGGCATCATTTAGTGAGGATGCTGTCACTGTGATATGCATCAATGAGTGAGGACGCTGTCATGTGATATGCATCAGTGAGTGAGGACGCTGTCACTGTTATATGTATCAATGAGTGAGGACGCTGTCATGTGATATGCATCAATGAGTGAGGATGCTATATTGTGATATGCATCAATGAGTGAGGACGCTGTCACTGTGATATGATATGCATCCATGAGTGAGGACGCTGTCACTGTGATATGCATCAATTTGTGAGGACGCTGTCACAGTGATATGATGTGCATCAATGAGTGAGGACGCTGTCATGTGATATGCATCAGTGAGTGAGGATGCTGTCATGTGATATGCATCAATGATTGAGGACGCTGTCACAGTGATATGATGTGCATCAATCATTGAGGACGGTGTCATGTGATATGCCTCAGTGAGTGAGGACGCTGTCACAGTGTATGCATCAATGAGTGAGGACGAAGTCACTGTGATATGATATGCATCAATGAGTGAGGATGCTGTCAGGTGATATGCATCAATGAGTGAGGACACTGTCATGTGATATGCTTCACTGAGTGAGAACGCTGTCATGTGATATGCATCAATGAGTGAGGACACTGTCATGTAATATGCATCAATGACTGAGGACACTGTCATGTGATAGGTGTCAATGAGTGAGGGCACTGTCATGTGATATGCATCAATGAGTGAGGGCACTGTCACTGTGATATGATATGCATTAATGAGTGAGGATGGTGTCATGTGATACGTATCAATGAATGAGGATGCTGTTACTGTGATATGCATCAATGAGTGAGGACAGTGTCATGTGATATGCATCAATGAGTGTGGACTCTGTCACTGTGATATGATATTCAACAATAACTGAGCATGCTGTCATGTGATATGCATCAATGAGTGAGGACACTGTCACTATGATATGCATCAATGAGTTAGGACAACAAAGATTTAAAGCCCTATCCAACATGATTTATTATGTGAAAGGCTGGGTTAACATCATTGGAATGCGTGATTCTTGTGCACTTTGGGTTAATATGTAACGTTGCCATCAAGGACAGATTGGAGGGTATTGTATGACAGTCACAGATCAAACCTTGTAGATATAATAGAGTGGTGGGGCTTTAAATTTTAGTAGACTGTTGTATATATAATACAGCAATAGCACTTTAAATCTTAGTAGTTTTTTGTAGATATAGCATAGTGATAGGGCTTTAAGTCTTAGTAGTCTTTTGTACATGCAATAACCTGATATAGCTTTAAATCTTAGTAGTTTGTTGTAGATGTAATAACCTGATAGGGCTTAGTTTGTTGTCAATGTAATAACCTGATAGGGCTTTAAATATTAGTAGTTTGTTGTAGATGTAACAACCTGATAGGGCTTAGTTTGTTGTAGATGTAATAACCTGACAGGACTTTAAATCTTTGTAGTTTGTTGTAGATGTAATAATCTGATAGGGCTTAGATTGTTGTAGATGTAATAACCTGATAGGGCTTTAATTCTTAGTACTTTGTTGCATATGTAATGACCTGCTAGGGCTTTAAATCTTAGAATTTTGTTGTAGATGTAATAACCTGATAGGGCTTTAAATCTTAGTAGTTTGTTGTAGATGTAATAACCTGATAGAGCTTTAAGTCTTAGTAGTTTGTTGTAGATGTAATAACCTGATAGGGCTTTAAATCTTAGTAGTTTGTTGTAGATGTAATAACTTGATAGGGTTTTAAATCTTAGTAGTTTGTTGTAGATGTAATAACCTGATAGGGCTTTAAATCTTAGTAGTTTGTTGTAGGTGCAAAAACCTGATAGGGCTTTAAATCTTAGTAGACCCTTGTAGATCTAATACACTGATAGGGCTTTAAATCTTAGTAGTCAGTTGTAGATATAATACAGTGATAGGCCTTTAAATCTTAGCAGTTTGTTGTAGATGTAATAACCTGATGGGGCTTTAAATATTAGTAGTTTGTTGTAGATTTAATAACCTGATAGAGCTTTAAATCTTAGTAGTTTGTTGTAGATGTAATAACCTGATAGGGCTTTAATTCTTAGTAGTTTGTTGCAGATGTAATGACCTGCTAGGGCTTTAAATCTTAGTATTTTGTTGTAGATGTAATAACCTGATAGGGCATTAAATCTTAGTAGTCTGTTGTAGATGTAATAACCTGGTAGGGCTTTAAATCTTAGTAGTTTGCTGTAAATGTGATAACCTGCTAGGGCTTTAAATCTTAGTAGTTTGTTGTAGATGTAATAACCGGATAGAGATTTAAATCTTAGTAGTTTGTTGTAGATGTAATAATCTGATAGTGCTTTAAATCTTAGTAGTTTGTTGTAGCTGTAATAACCTGGTAGGGCTTAGATTGTTGTAGATGTAATAACCTGATAGGGCTTTAAATCTTAGTAGTTTGTTGTAGATGTAATAACCTGATAGGGCTTTAAATCTTAGTAGTTGGTTGTAAATGTAATAACCTGATAGGGCTTTAAATCTTAGTAGTTTGTTGTAGATGCAAAAACCTGATAGGGTTTTAAATCTTAGTAGACTCTTGTAGATATAATACACTGATAGGGCTTTAAATCTTAGTAGTCAGTTGTAGATATAATACAGTGATAGGCCTTTAAATCTTAGCAGTTTGTTGTAGATGTAATAACCTGATAGGTCTTTAAATCTTAGTAGTTTATTGAGGATGTAATAACCTGATAGGGCTTAGATTGTTGTAGATGTAATAACCTGATAGGGCTTTAAATCTTAGTAGTTTGTTGTAGATGTAATAACCTTATAGGGCTTTAAATCTTAGTAGTTTGTTGTAGATGTAATAACTGGATAGAGCTTTAAATATTAGTAGTTTGTTGTAGATGTAATAATCTGATAGGGCTTTAAATCTTAGTAGTTTGTTGTAGCTGTAATAAGTTGGTAGGGCTTAGATTGTTGTAGATGTAATAACCTGATAGTGCTTTAAATCTTAGTAGTTTGTTGTAGATGTAATAACCTGATAGGGCTTTAAATCTTAGTAGTTTGTTGTAGATGTAATAACCTGATAGGGCTTAGATTGTTGTAGATGTAATAACCTGATAGAGCATTAAATCTTAGTATTCTGAAACCACACAAAAGACCAGTGAAAACAGCTCTACTTTCCAAAATAAGAATTTAATAAAAACCTTTTAGTTGTCTCTCCTCTCCTAGCGCCTCGGCTGCAAGCCTTTACAGAGTAAAAAGACAGAGGAGAGACAACTAAAAGGTTTTTATTAAATTCTTATTTTGGAAAGTAGAGCTGTTTTCACTGGTCTTTTGTGTGGTTTCAGAATTAAATCTTAGTAGTTTGTTGTAAATGTAATAATATGATAGGGCTTTAAATCTTAGTAGTTTGTTGCAGATGTAATGACCTGGAAGAGCTTTACATCTTAGTAGTTTCTTGTAGATGTAATGACCTGATAGGGGTTTAAATCTTAGTAGTTTGTTGTAGATGTAATAACCTGATCAGGATTTAAATCTTAGTAGTTTGTTGTAGATGTAATAACCTGATAGGGCTTTAAATCTTAGAAGTTTGTTGTAGATGTACTAACTTGAACGGGATTTAAATCTTAGTAATTTGTTGTAGATGTAATAACCTGATAGGGCTTAGTTTGTTGTAGATGTAATAACCTGATAAGGCTTAGATTGTTGTAGATGTAATAACCTGATAGAGCTTTAAATCTTAGTAGCTTGGTGTAGATGTAATAATCTGATATGGCTTTAAATCTTAGTAGATTGTTGTAGATGTAATGACCTGGTAGAGCTTTACATCTTAGTAGTTTGTTGTAGATGTAATAACCTGATAGGGCTTTAAACCTTAGTAGTTTATTGTAGATATAATACAGTGATACGGCTTTAAATCTTAGTAGTCAGTTGCAGATATAATACAGTGAAACGGCCTTAAATCTTAGTAGTTTATTGTAGATGTATTAACCTGATAGGGGTTTAAATCTTAGCAGTTTGTTGTAGATGTAATGACCTGGTACAGCTTTACATCTTAGTAGTTTGTTGTAGATGTAATAACCTGATAGGGCTTTAAACCTTAGTAGTTTATTGTAGATATAATACAGTGATAGGGCTTTAAATCTTAGTAGTCAGTTGTAGATATAATACAGTGAAATGGGTTTAAATCTTAGTAGTTTGTTGTAGATGTAATAACCTGATAGGGCTTTAAATCTTAGTAGTTTATTGTAGATATAATACAGTGATATGGCTTTAAATCTTAGTAGTCAGTTGGAGATATAATACAATGAAATGGCTTTAAATCTTAGTAGTTTGTTGTAGATGTAATAACCTGATCAGGATTTAAATCTTAGTAGTTTGTTGTAGATGTAATAACCTGATAGGGCCTAGTTTGTTGTAGATGTAATAATCTGATAGGGCTTAGATTGTTGTAGATGTAATAACCTGATAGAGCTTTAAATCTTAGTAGTTTGTTGTAGATGTAATAATCTGATAGGGCTTTAAATCTTAATAGTTTGTTGTAGATGTAATAACCTGGTAGAGCTTTACATCTTAGTAGTTTGTTGTAGATGTAATAACCTGATAGGGCTTTAAATCTTAATAGTTTATTGTAGATATAATACAGTGATAGGGCTTTAAATCTTAGTAGTCAGTTGTAGATATAATACAGTGAAATGGCTTTAAATCTTAGTAGTTTGTTGTAGATGTAATAACCTGATAGGGGTTTAAATCTTAGTAGTTTGGTGTGGATGTAATAACCTGATATGGCTTTAAATCTTAGAAGTTTGTTGTAGATGTACTAACTTGATCGGGATTTAAATCTTAGTAATTTGTTGTAGATGTAATAACCTGATATGGCTTAGTTTGTTGTTGATGTAATAACCTTATAGGGCTTTAAATCTTAGTAGTTTGTTATAGATGTAATAACCTGATTGGGTTTAAATTGTTGTAGATGTAATAACCTGATAGAGCTTTAAATCTTAGTAGTTTGTTGTAGATGTAATAACCTGATAGGGCTTTACATCTTAGTAGTTTGTTGCAGATATAATAACCTGATAGGGCTTAGATTGTTGTAGATGTAATAACCTGATAGGGCTTTACATCTTAGTAGTTTGTTGTAGATGTAATAACCTGATAGGGTTTAGATCGTTGAAGATGTAATAACCTGATAGAACTTTAAATCTTAGTTATTTGTTGTAGATGTAATAACCTGATAGTGCTTTAAATCTTAGTAGTTTGCTGTAGATGTAATAACCTGATAGGGCTTTAAATCTTAGTAGCTTATTGTAGATGTAATAACTTGATAGGTCTTTAAATCTCAGTAGTCAGTTGTAGATATAATACAGTGATAGGGCTTTAAATCTTAGTACCTTGTTGTTAGTATGTTATCATGGCTCTGTCACAAATCATGTTTGTGCATTAATAGTTCTGCAGTGTATCAATAGTGTTCCTGGATTTAATGATTGTCCAGATTTTGTCATCATCCACAAAGTTGGAAGACTAAGGCTGTCTAAGTTTGTCTTGACTTCTGGGATGTAAATACTGAACAGGAAAGGGCATAGTACAGAACTCTGTGGTATGACCCTGGTCACTGGCTTCTTGTTAGTGGTGAATTCACACACTTCAACAGTACGTGTCCTGTTGGTGATCATGTGGCTACCTACCTAGTGATGTGAGTATTTACAGCCAGTTGGGACAGTTTATCTCTAATACATGAGTATGGATTTGTGTCAAATGCCTTGGCCAGGTCTAGGAAGGTGGAATACACAGTCTTTCCTTCATTCATGTCCTTCGTGACCTTCTTGAAGGAGTTAAACTGATTTAACAGACATGATGTATCCTTAATGAGTGTCTTCTGTGGAAGGTTGGGTGCTGGGCTGGCAACACGACATCGTAAAACTCCACTGCTAATCATGAGCGGACAGGTGATCTGCTGTGGTGACCCCTAACTGGGAAAAGCTGAAAGAAGAAGAAGAAGTAGAAGAAGAAGAAGAAGATGTATCCTTAATGAATCAAAAATGGGCTTGGACCACAGTCAGGAGATTACCTGGCTCCTTTTTGATAAGGTCCATGATGATTCCATCGATTGCCTTACAGATGAGGCAAGTCAGGCTTATGGCGCCATAATTCCCTGGGTTCATTGATGGTCCTGCCTTGTTCAGATAGATGATTATGTATACCCTTCTACTAGAACATCCCCTGTCTGGAAGCTGTGTTTGTGTTGGGATCCAACTGTGTCTGCTAGTTTGGGTTGCACGTTATTGAAAAGGTAACCTAGGATGTTGTCTGGGCACACTAATCACTTGTTTTTAGTCTTAGAGAGAGCACAGATGAGCTGCTGTCTTGAGAAAACAAGCTGAGTAATGTTTGCATGTATACTTTGGGTGATGTCCAGTGTGGACAAGAGGGTGAAGTTTCATCCAAATCTGTCATCAAGTAGTTTGCCTATTTCCTACAGTTGAGCATGGGTGGTGCTATCCACAAACAGCTCCGTGCTTAGTTGTGTATTCCCAAAATAATTTTGAGCTTATTTAAAAATGATTTGTGACAGCACTGCCAAATACGACCTTGGGTATGCATCACATGCCACACAGTAAGTCTTCAAACAGTCATACATTTCTACTTATGTCACATAATTGCATCAGTTGTGCATCATATGCATAAAAGTTTTTCACTGGAAAGCTGTGTGTGATTGCTCTGATACTATAGAATGACACATTACAATGAGATGAATGTGGTAATGTTGAACAGTTACTGACACAAATGCTATCAGTCACACATTATTGCTGGGGACCACATCAATAATCCTTGAGAACAGCAACACAATTGTGTATACAATGAATTCACAAAGGTTATACTTGAATCTGGACTACTTATATGCTTGTATATATAACAGCATTGCAATATGTAGATGAAACAAGATGTCTGTGCTCATGTAATCAGTATAACATTATAATGATGTATCTCGCAGAGCATATAATGATGATAGGTATAGACATGCACACCTCTGTCACACTGCAAGTGCCACTGTGATGACTGAATGAGAACTGGGTAGATTGTTAATATACTCCACTAATAAAGCACATGCCTTACTAAGGCAAAAATGTAGATAGCATTATCCCATCTGAATAGTTCTCAGGAGGCATATTACTACAGCAGAAGAAGACATCAAGGCATTACCTCAAATCACAGATTAGAATACACTGCTGTAGGGCTACTGTACATCCACACCTCAACATAGCACATGTAGATGACACCAACATTGACACGTGCAATCTTCATGGGGTCATAGGACATTACTACACTAATGGCCAACATCACTTTAAATAGTAGCCATTATAATGTCATTTTAAACAATTGCTATATCTATATGATTGAAGATAATAAGGGTATGTGCATATGTGTGTACGTATTTGATTGTATTACATACTGACTCTGTCCATATGTGACTTGTGCACTGCCCCATGACAGAATTACCAATCAGACATTCAAGGGTCTGGAGCTGGCTTGCTGAGGGCCATGGAAGCACTGTGCTTCATAATGTGTATATGCATATTTGAGATGATGACATCAGTATTCTACAGAAAGGATGTTACGAAGACAGAGAGTAAAAGATGATGTTGCATTCTTGGGGCTATGTTAAAGGTTCACCACAGTAGAAGTTGAATAAAAAGAGATTCAAAAGATCATAAAGTGACAATAATACACCACCAAGCACACCAACAGCTGACTGAGGTCAAATTTGAACATTAAACTTGTGTAGGTGTAGAATATGGATAAGACTAGTACCATCACATATGCCTGACTTTAACATTGTCATGGTGCACTTTATAGAAGCTGATAGCATTATTGTATGCTGTGAAGTTGCTTGTAGGAGTGTCTTACATAAATGTGCAGTCACATATTGGTGTAAAATTGTATCCAAAGGTAAGCACACACTCAAGCTGATGCCATTGACATTAGAATCCCTACTTAGCTGTCTACAGAACACAGTACTTAATGCAAGTTCCAAAGCACAAGTCTGACCTTCTTAGTGTCAGACATTTTATAGAAGATGACATCGTCAGCGTCTGGTGAGAAGACGATGGTAGAAAAAGTGTCTCACATGCTGTTATAAAATGGTCCCCAGAATATGAACTGAGTGCAAACAACCCAGCTGATTACATTGAGACTAGAGCCCTATCTAGCTATTTTCAGAACACACTACTTCACACACGCGCCATAGTACAAGTCTGACTTTCAAAGTATCAGATAACACTTTACAACAGTGTTAAATAAAATTAAGAATTCAATACACAGGAGGTTCAGGTTAAAAAGTTTACTAGTGTACACCAGGAGGCAAAAAACGTACAAGTACAGAATTTTGTCTAACATGAAACAGGAAGCACACAATTTTATATAGTATTTGCATTCGAGCTGTGCCCACCTTACTGACGTGGTATGTCACAGGGCATCTACATCACTTTAGCTTACAGTCCTCTATTCATAAAAAGCTGCTTATGCTGTATATTTTAAAAAAGTTTTCCTCTGGTAACAATACGGCCTTGCTATCCACCTGGTCAGACATAATGTCTTTCTGTAAAGTCACTTCTTCAAGGTTTCACATCAGTTTGAATACAATAGTGGATTCAATCTTCTAATACACATCTTTGTTCACTGTAACACTTTCCCATCAGCTGCATGCTATCTTAGTAACACATATACAAGGCCAAATCATCCCAGCAGGAAAGAGCATAAGATTTCATTATTTCACATATTTAATTTTCTGACCCAGCAGATAATCACTTGTGAAAAGCATAAACACTAAACTTGCTAAGCTAGCATCTGCCAGGGTCGGAGGTCAGTTTGCTTCAAGCCACACTGCAGTTTCAAAACTACTTACATTTACACATGAATTAATCCTTTCTGTTATATGATTAATAGAATACAATGCATTATATACTACTTTGTTTTTAAACTAGCATTTCTCATATATTCAAATACACATTTTTCTAACATTTTCCCTCCTATTAATGCTTTTTACTCTATTTTGAAGTATGCATAGTGTCATTTCATTTCCCAAACTCTTCTACTAAGGATTTTCAGCTAGGTGAGTCATTCAATCTATACTTCAGAAAAAATGTCATTTGAGATCAATTTTTCAATCTCAATATCTTGATACAAGGTCTCAGTAACAGATACATCAATAAAATCTTTGATTAGTCTTTTCATGCAGGGAATTCCACAGCAAACACATGCTCCTATTAGGAGTATACCCACACAAATGGCAATCAGAATATTCATTAGGATGGAACCCCACCCCCCAAATAGATTTTGGAAAAAGTCCGTCAGTGGGTTTGGGCCTGGTTCAGTCATGGCTGATACTTGCTGAATTACCTCCAGGTGGTTGTTAATTTCATGCCTATTGTCTGGTATGTACGCACAGCATTCTTCTTTGATAAGCGTGCACGTACCACCTCTCGCCGCTAGGGTGAAGTCAAGAGCCATTTGATTTTGTAGCACAACAGTTCTCATTGCATTCAGTCACCAGTTCTAGGGCAGAAAAAGTTGCATTACTCATTACTTCGAGAAGTTTCGACAACTTCCTCAGCTCCCAGATCGATTTGACTGCTCCATATGCTGGGAATATTCCTGCCCAAGATATAACACTGTCACTCAAGTCCATATGAGTCAATTTACTTTTGTCTTTCATGGTATTATGGTCTTTCCAGCCGGCTTCGATCCTTCCAACTGGATTTACAGGTTTTTCAACTGGACCTTCAGGTTTTCGGGCTGCTTCTCTCATGTTTCGTATCTTACCCAAAGGCAATTTTGCAGTATGTCTTATTACCGGAACCAGATAACCCAAAAAACAACTGCCGGACCTATTCTCAGGTTAAAATAACAGTTTTCTACTTTAGTACTAATACGCATTAACCCTGCATGAAACATTTTCTGATCTATAACTGACAATTGTTTAAACAAAACAGGATTCTTGTGAATGTCATTCATGGTTGTTTTCAGTGAGTTCAAATATGAGTCATAATTAGTATTGCAAAGAATATTGCCATTACTATTCTTAATATAACACCGGTAAGATATGGTTATATTACAATTGCTCCAGCCCACCTGGAGAGTATCATTTTTGTAAAAACATACAATTCCTTTTTGTGTGACAGGCAAAAATAAAGCCATTTTGTCTTGTGATCTCACAGTTCCTGTATCAAAGAGTAAATTCTCACAAGTCTCATTTATTCCCAAAAAAACAGCGGACATTATCAGTCCTCCATATGCTGTTGGTATAGCTGTACAAACCCAGCAATTTGAAATGTTTATAGTCTCTGCATATACACGCTTCATGGCTAGGTATGTGTTAAAATTTGGATGCCAGTCTATAGACGTTTCGTCACGCCTTCCCACTTTCACTTGTGTGGTTGTGTGCAGGATAAACCACAACAAGAGGAAAATTGTCACAATTACAGTCAATAAATGTATACTCAACAAAATGATTATGCAACATCTCTGGGGTTGATCTAAATTTCTATTCGCTTTGTTTTTGGCCATCTTGGTCCTGTTGTGTATCAGTCACAAAGTTTTTATCAAATTGAAAGTTCTTTACTGGTTTGCAGTGTGTCAAATGAACCCAGGATGTCCTCTTGGCCACTCTGACTGCAGTAGGCATTGCCAACAGTACCTGGTACGGTCCTTCCCACTTTGGACTCGCCCAATTCTTCCTTTTCGTCACTTTCAGCCAAACCCACGTCCCGGGGGCCAAAACTGCTTCTACCGGTCTGGTCTGTTCCTTATCTGGAAAAGAGTTAAACTGCAAAACAGATTTATTTGTTAACAGTTTCCTCATATAACTAGCTAATGAACTGTCAGCCTCTTGTTCTGTGGGCATGAGAGCTTTCCACTGAAGCACATAATATGCTCTCCCAAAAATCATTTCAAAGGGAGTCAAACCCTTCACATTTGGAACCGTTCTCATACTCAGCAGTGCCAAAGGCAGACAGTGTATCCAATTCTTTTGGGTTTCCTCAACTAACTTCCTAAGTTTATTCTTAAGGGTACCATTGTACCTTTCCACCAGTCCTGCTGACTGTGGGTGGTAGGCACAATGGTACTTTAAGGAGATACCAAAAAATCTCCCAAGTTGCTGGATTGTCTGGTTCACAAAATGCGTGCCGTTGTCACTATAAATCCTTTCCGGAATGCTAAATCTAGGGATTACTTCTTTTATCAGGGCCTTCGCCACTGTTACTGCATCCGGATTTTTGGTTGGAAAAGCTTCTATCCATTTAGAAAACATATCTACAATAACTAAACAGTATTTCTTCCCTTCACACTTACTCAATTCTATGAAATCCATACAAATAGTATGGAACGGATATGGTGGTATAGGAAAACTTCCTTGCTTGGTTTTAAATGCCCCTTGTGCATGGTGCTTGTTACAAGTATGACAAGCTGCACAAAATGTTTTTGTATAGTTTGGGAATCCATATGTTTGGAATATTCGGTTTACTAACTGTACCATTCCCCTTGTTGAGACATGGCACTGCCCATGGCTCAACAAAGCTGCATATCTAAATAAATTAGACGGCAATATCGGTTTTCTCTCTTTGGAAATGTACAGTCCATTTTCAAGAATTGCACCTCATTTTTCCCATTTTTGCTTTTCTGCTTTTGTAGTAAGCGTCTGCATTGTTTTTAACATGTCTAAATCTAAAATCTCAGAGGGTTGTAATTCCTCATTCAAAAGTAAAGTTTCTGAGTCTGAGGCTGCTTGCTTTGCAGCTGCATCAGCTCGTGCATTGCCTTTCAAAATCTTATCCTGTTGTTTTGTATGAGCTACACATTTACAAATAGCTACTTTGGTAGGTAACTGAATAGATTCTAATAATTCCAAAATAAATTGCGCATGATTACTAGGTTTTCCACTAGATGTTATCATTCCTCTATTTTTCCATTGCTGTGCAAATACATGTACTGTAGAAAAAGCATACTGACTATCAGTATATATGTTTACACACTTGTCTTTTGCTAAAGTACATGCCCGCGTCAAAGCTATCAATTCTGCTGCTTGTGCAGATAAGTTATGTGGTAAGGATTGGGCTTCTAGAATTTCAGTGTCTGTAACTACTGCATACCCTACTAGATTCTTTCCTGTAGGGCCCCTTCTGCATGAGCCGTCCATGTAATATGTCACCTCAGCATTATCCAAGGGCATATCTGTGAGATCTTGTCTAGGCAAGGCTAACTGTTCAATTTCCTGCAGGCAGCCATGTGGTGTGCCATCTGCAGAAGTTGGAAGTAATGTTGATGGATTTAATGTCGTACATCGTTCAATTGGCATATGAGGTTGGCTCAGCAGTATAGTCATACATGAAAGATGTATAGCAGGAGAGAGGTATGCTACTTTTTCTTGCAGTAAAATTATTGCGACTGCATGAGGCACTCTCAATGTGAGAGGGTGGAATAACACCACTGAGGCTGAAGCCTGTACTGCCATTGCAGCTGCAACTACTGCCTGTACACAGTGAGGCAAAGATCGCGCCATTGGGTCTAACTGCGATAAATAATAGGCTATGGGGCGTTGCTTGTCCCCATGTTGTTGCATCAGCACTGACGTCATATATCCTTGCTTGCAATCTACGGTCTGAAAGAACCGTTTGTGATAATTTGGGAGTCCTAAAACTAATGAAGAAGCTATCAACTGCTTCAACCTGCAAAAAGCCGTTTCTGCTTCAGGTGTCCTATGTAAAATATCTTGTGCTGCCATTGGTGTCTTATATATCAAGTCAGTCAGTGGAGCAGATTCCAAAGCATAATTTGGTATCCAGCTCTGACAGAAATTAGTTGTACCCAAAAAAGACATCATTTCCTTCTTGGTTACTGGTTTGGGTGCTTGCAAAATTGCTGTTTTTCTTTCTTCGTCTAATATTCTACCTTCATTGGATATCACATATCCTAGGTATCTAACTTGCTTTTTCCAAAGTTGTAACTTATTTTTGTTTACATTGTGTCCTTGCGTTGCTAAAAATTTCAATAACTCTACAGTATCCTCCCTGCATTGTTGCTGGGTGGGGGCTGCTAGCAAGATGTCATCCACATAAAGTAGAATCTGACTACCTCCTGGTGAGGTAAACCCTGCCAGGTTGCTAGCCATTTCTTGTGCAAATATTGTTGGGCTTTCACAATATCCCTGTGGTAGTCGAGTATATGTATACCTTTTCCCCTGAAATGTAAATGCAAACCAATATTGACTATCAGGATGTATAGGTATCGAGAAGAAAGCATTGCTGATATCTACCACAGAGAAATACTTCTGTTGCGGTTTTAAATCGTTTAACAAAGTATGTGGGTCTGGCACCGTAGGTGCTCTAGGTATTACTGCATTATTCACAGTTTGTAAATCTTGAACCATTTGCCATTCCCCGTTTGCTTTCTTAACAGGAAATAGAGGTGTATTACATGGTGAATCAGGAGATTCTACCAGTACTCCTTCTTTGAGTAATGCTGCTATTATAGGCTTGATTCCTATTTCTGCATCCTTTCTCAAAGAATAGTCTTTTCTGTGGTCTAAATGCTGACTTCGGGGTAATTGTAACTGGTCCTGCTGTTCGAATAAGTCCTACATCTGACTTGCCTGTTGACCAAAGAGTCGTTGGAATTTCACATAAGGCCTTTTCTTCTTCTTCTAATAGAAATGCTAATCAGCTGTCCTCGCTAGATTGCAAGTGAACAGCTGGATGTGTCTGTGTCAACCAATTCAGTTTTTGTTTCTGTATCCCTTGTTCTGACAGTTCTAAATCAGTCTGTTTCTCCCATCTTGTCACCTTTTTTCCTAAGTCTGCCCATTTTACATTTTTATTCTTCATCAAGCTGACATGTGGCAATCGATTTGATTTGTACAGTGCAAGGAATTCTTGAGGTAATGAACAGCTAACTACACTGTTCCCCTCAGTATCCCAGTACAAAGTACGCAATACTAATCTAGTTGCACAATTTCTGAACAATTCTTGCTCATACTCTCTATCAGGTCCTGGTGTAGTACAGTAATATAGAGTACAGTGTAACAAATGCTGTCGATCAGTGTCAAGGGAGGGGGCTTTACTGATGGCTATGTTCATCAGTTCCTCGGTTACTGCCCCTGGACCAGTCGTGACTAGGTCCTGGCTGTACCAGTAAAAAGTTTCACCCTCCGATCGCACTACAAAGGTATCTATTTGTCTCTGCGCCTCCATACCTTGTACAGTTGGAACTACTGCTATGCCAAATATCTGCATAAGGGCCCTGCCCAATAGGTTCACTGGACACTTTGCAGAAACAACAGTTTTACTTCTCTGGGTCATACCTGAAACAGGGTCAGTTATTGCTATATCATGGGAAAGTGGTTCCCTGTATAGTTGTCCGTTTGCAGCTTTTACCAGTATATAACCAGGTGATTCAGAATGTTCTGGTAACTTGGAGGGGTGTATCATTGTCCGTGACGCTCCTGAGTCACACAGGAATTTGACTTCCCTCCCCTCCATCAGAAGTGTAACTTCCGGTTTTGTATCTGCTAAGTAGAGCTCTAAGCTCAATAATGCTAAGTCCAAAATTTCACTTTCTTCATCCTTCATATCTACTTGCACTTCCTCTATTCCTTCTATCACATTTATATTTGTTTTCTGTTTATTAACTTTTCCTGATGATTTCTGACTTTCGCATGATGTATCTTCACTATCATATAGTCAGTCCTCATCTCCCTTATCTTCTGAAATTACCTTTTTGTTCTGCTTACAGTCCCTTGCTAGATGTCCCTTTTTCCCGCACTTGAAGCATTCACCTCTCTTTTTCCTCTCTTCAAAATCTTCTGATCATTTGTCAGACTGTTTGTTTCCCTGGGCATTCTTCTTGCCCTTTTTACCTGATTGTAACACAAATACTTCAGCTCCGTCTTCAGCAGTGAAGACTTGTGCCTTCTTTTTCTTCTTACTATTAAAATGTCTTTCAGCATGTCTAGCGTATTCAAGTAAGGCTTGTAGCCTACCTGTTCGATGGTCTATCATATGCTTCGTAATGAAGCTACTAATAGGTGCAATGCAACCTTTCAAAAATGCATTTTTCAATTGTTGTTCATACGGGGAATCATTCGTTTGGTTCTCAGGAACCGACATACCACTATGATTATTAAAGCATTCCAATAATCTAGCATAGTACCCATCTATTGTCTCATTTTCCTGTTGTATGCATTGATTAATGCAAGTCCAGTCTGCTCTAGGTTTCCATTTCTCAGAGATTCAGTCTGTAAGACCTTTCACTCTGTTGTCTAATTCTGCGTCACTATGTGGGAGTGGTTTGAGCTCTGCATTATGAGGATTCCAGGTGCCACAAATCATGTGCCAATCTGGACCTATAACTTGTCTCACTACTTTTTCCACTTCTTCCCCATTCAAGTGGTAACTCAACCTCATGCCTTGTAAATCTTCTAAAAATTTTGTAAAATTAACTTTCGGATGGGGAATTCCCTCAGTAGCTTTCTGGATATCCTCCGGTGTCCATGGTCTATATACCAAGAGTGTTGGGTCCTGCCCTTCCTATCCTGCCTGAGGATTTGGAACCTCTATAAGTGGGCATATTTCTTCCTCACTCTCATCCTGTAGGTTTCTCTCTATTTGATATGATTCTGCGTCCCTATGTATTTTACGTGTCTGGGACCTAGTTTCAATAGGATCTCTAACAAACGGTTGTGGTCTTGCTGAGACTTCAGGATAACGCGGAGGCGGACCGGCCTGTCCACTCGCTTCATATCCTGAAAAGGGTAAAGGAGGGGGCAAGGGAGGAAGAGGAGCTGTTGCTATTACTAAGTTATTATCTTCTTTGTCTAAAAATAATGTTTTTGAATTTTTAATCTTTTGTTCTCTACGATTTGCTTCCTCAATCCACCTGTGTGCCTGAGGAATGCCTAATTGGTGTTGCTTTTTTGCCTGACCTCCTGCATCAGATTTAAGTTGCTTAAGGAGTTTAACTAGTGAAATTTTATCTAGTTTACCATCAAATTCATATTTGTTAACCCATTTCGTATAATACCTAACGTTATCGGAACGTTGTAATTGCATGTATTTTGCGTCTTTGGTTATGGGCGGATTCATAGGTTCATAGGTTCATAGGTTCGTACTAGGCTATCTGCCCTAGGGCATTTATAAGCCTAGCCAGAGTGTATGTAGCTTACACCACCCCTTAGGATGAGAATACTACGCCCTTTTAGGGTTTAGTTTACTATGCCTCTGTCTAGTAGTGACAAAGAGATGACCCCCGGGGTAAACCTACGATCTCCCATCCACTCGTCGAGATTTCTCTTGAATAGAGTCAGTGAGGGGCTCTGCCTAACATGGACTGGGATTCTGTTCCAGAGTGTAGGGAGCCTCCTGGTTATGAATCTGTCCCTCCAGCATGTTCTATCTATTTCTGTGTTGAGGTGTAAGTCACTTGTTCTCGTGGCTCTGATGGATTTGGATTTTCTGAGGTGGAGCATGTCCATTAATTCAGGATTGGACATGGCCTTGTACGTCAGGCACAGATCACCTCTGAGTAGGCGGTATGCGACTGAATAGAGCTGGAGTTTTTTCAGTCGGGCAGCATATGACATATGTTTAAGACCCTTTATCCTCTTGGTGGGGAACTTTTGGGGTCTTTCCAACTGCTGCAGGTGTCGGGTGAGATACATCCCAAATGGGGCATTGTACTCAATCATTGGCCTGATAAGAGAAGAGTACAGGGGCACAATGACCTCTCTTGATCTAGATGTGAAACCCTTCATGATAAGGTGGGCAATATAGAAGGTCTTCCTAACCACTTTGGCAATGTGAGTGTCAAATGAGAGGTTACTGTCAACCTGGGTCCCTAGGTCCCTGATTACCTCTTCCGTACTTAATGGATTACCGCCTATGTGGTAATTTGTCGGTACCTTGTTTTTCCCAAAGGGTATGACTAAACATTTTTTGGTGTTTAGCTTAAGGCCATGGCTCTGGCACCAATTATCCATTTCTATGAGGCCTCTCTGAAGGATGTTTGTGTCCGCTGGAGTATCAATTATGGCGCCCAGTTTGCAGTCATCTGCGAACTTTGTCAGCCACAATCCTCCTATGTTTGCCTGTACCTCGGAAAAATAAATGCCGAACAAGAGGGTCCCAGGACTGAGCCCTGTGGGACACCGCTTGTGACTGGCTTAGAGTCTGACATAGCTCCAGCAACTCTGACCCTGTGGGTTCTGTCCTTGAGCCAGTTTGCAACCCATCTTGTGACATATGGGTTTACATTTAAGCTGGTGAGTTTGTCTATGATGCCCGAGTGGGGTATTGTGTCAAAGGCTTTTGCAAGGTCAAGGTAGGCTGTGTGAACTGCCTTACCCTCATCAATGGCCTTAGTGACTGTTTCAAAAAAGTCGACCAAGTTCAGAAGGCAGGATCTGCCCTTGACAAAGCCAAATTGGGTAGGATCCAATGTCTGTAGGTCCCCAATGTCTTTGTTTATGAGTTCCATAATGATCCTCTCCATAGCTTTGCAGACCAGGCTCATCAGGCTTATGGGGCGGTAATTTCCAGGGTCCGTAGAAGCATCGCCTTTGTGAAGTGGGACCACTGTTGCCATACGCCACTCTTTGGGTACGTATCCTGTGGTAAGGCTAAGATTAAACAGCAGCCTTATGTGTGGGTTTAGTTCCTCTTGGAGTTCATGTAGCACACAGCTCGGGACACCATCCGGTCCCACTGATGCTGTGTTTTTAGCTTTAGAGAGGGCGGCTCTCACCTGGGCATCTGAGATGTTAGGGAGGCTACACTCTGCTGGGATAGTTATTTCTCCTTTTGGTGGAGGGGGGAGAAATTTGCACTGAACCTGTCTGCCAGAATGTTGGCAATGTCAGTGGGTTCAGTGTATTTTGTGTCATTTTGGACTAACTCTGAGCATATCTGGGAGTTTCCACCCAGGTTTCTAACATAGCTAAAGAAGGCCTTGTGATTGTCTTTTGTGTCATTTGCGATTTTTCTCTCAAAGTTGGCCTTGGATGATTTTATGAGTGATCGTAGTTTTTGCTAGTACTGATCAGAGATGCCTTTCCTTTTAGGGATTTTGCTCTGTCATGTAGCAGCTTCCTCCTTCTGTTGTAAAGTTTGTTTATGGCTGGGGTCCACCAGACCGGTCGCCTGCCTTTGGGGGAATGGGTCTTGGTTTTATTTGGGATTGCATGATCCATGCATTCTTGAAGGTGCCCATAGAAGGCATTTGCAAGGGATTCAGCAGTGTGGGTTGTGGTTTCCACTGGCCCAGGGGCCTTGAAAGATACCACTTCAGTCTTAAGAAGTGTGAAGTTTGCTTTTGAGAAGTTCTTCACTGTGGTCTTTTGTGCAGGGGTGGGGGCGGGATGTGGATTTCCAGTGAGATTAATTTATGGTCTGATCTTACCAAAGAGGGATGTACTTCCGGTGTGGAGCATTTTGTCCCCATGTTTGTGATGATCAGGTCTAGTATATTGTCTCCTCTTGTGGGAATGGTGACTAGTTGTTCCATTGCATTTGAGTTTATGAATTCTAAGAACCTTTGGGCTAGAGTGTTGGGGGCTTGAGTAATGTTCCCAGTCTATGTTTGGGTAGTTGAAGTCTCCCAAAATGATGGTATTTGGAGAGACATTCATACTCTCCAGTGTCTTCAGGAAGGCTGTGTGGGGTTCCTGAGTTTGAGAGGGTGGTCTATAGCATGCTACAAACTGCAAGGCAGTTTTGCCTATGGTTAGTTGCACCTGGATAGTCTCCGATGCTTCATGTGTTGCCACTAACCTGGAGGTGTGGGTATCTTTGAAGAAAATGGATACTCCCCTACACAATACTCCCCTATACAAGGCCAAATCATCCCAGCAGGAAAGAGCAGAAGATTTCATTATTTCACATATTTAATTTCCTGACCCAGCAGATAATCACTTGTGAAAAGCATAAACACTAAATTTGCTAAGCTAGTATCTGCCAGGGTCAGAGGTCAGTTTGCTTCAAGCCACACTGCAGTTTCAAAACTACTTACATTTACACATGAATTAATCCTTTCTGTTATATGATTAATAGAATAAAATGCATTATATACTACTTTGTTTTTAAACTAGCATTTCTCATATATTCAAATACACATTTTTCTAACAAGCAGACATAAAAGACATTATGTTCTAAAATGGTCTGCAGAATGTGAACAAACTGAACACACACTAGTTGGCTGCAGTGAAACGAAACCCCCACTTAGCTATCTTCAGAACACAGTACATAACACAAGTGCCACAGCACAAGCCTGACTTTTATATTGTTGCAGAGCACTTTATAGCAGATATCATCAATTTATGTTTGGAAGAAGATGCTGGGAGGCCTGTATGAAATGGATGTGTAGGCATGTAAGACTGTAAAACTTTTTGTTCTCTGAGACTTGACTGCTAACAGTAAGAGACAGACACATGCTCCTCTGATTACATACACACACAAATTGACTGCAGCAAGATTAGAACCTCACCCTAACCAGTTACTCAAGGTAGAAAACTTTATACTTAACACAAGTACCATAGCACAAGTCTTATTTTTATATGGTTGCAGAACACTTTACAGCAGATGACATCATCAAATGTATGTTTGGGAGAAGATGTTGGGAGACCTGTTTGAAATGGCTCTGTAGGCATGTACGACTATAAACATTTTTCTTCTCCCTGATACTTGATTGTGGACAGTAGAATACTCTTCAGACTATGCGCACACATACTTACACACACAGACACACACACACACACACACACACACACACACACACACACACACACACACACACACACACACACACACACACACACAATTTAGCTGCTGTGTTAATTGAACCCCTACCTAACCATTTTGTTCCCATCAGCAGGAAATATTAGTTAATATTTGCGCCATCAACAAAGGCTGATTTTTCCTTTTCATAGTGGTATTTATAGATGATGACATCATCATTATATGATGCAGGTAACATATCCTGTTATGAGAGTGGTGTACATAAATGTGGGCTTTGGATTTTCTGGTTTTGATTCCAATGTGGCAATATACTTTAAAAGATAGATTCTTAAACTATATTCAGTAAGCTGTAAGGAATGTATGTTGCACAGATGAGACATAATTGCACCTGTTTCTCCATATATTGTGTACATTAAATACTTTCAGTCTCACACACAACTCAAAACAGCTCTGATGAAATCCTTGTAATCAGAAGGGATAAAAGTGCTTAACTGCTTTTGAGTGGATTTGTATGTTTTTAATTAAAGTTTGCTTCACTATGGTTTGACCACCTGATTCACATTTTTGTGTGCATACTCTGGTTCCCGGGGTCTTTTGCACACATGCCTGTTTTTTAAGAATTCAGCTTATGTTTATCCTTCATCTGTAACATGTACTATTGGAAGGTTATCTGGATCCCCCATAATGTCTGTTCAATTTTCACAATGACCCAACATGCAAAGTCCTAAATCTATCACACAAACCACTGTTGATATCCCACAGCCTACGAATTACTGGTACATCCTTTTTTCCTGTCTGTTAATGTCCATGCAAGTAACTTTCCTGATTTTAAAGCTTTGGCCCAGAAGTATTGTTTCGATCTTCCCCACTTATCATGCAACCAAGCATATTGTATTGCTTTATATTCTTTCTGAACTGTTTAATATTATTCCATTATTCCATAAACCTGGATTACTACATTTAGATCTTTTATACTCCTTTTTATACTGACTAATCCTTTCTTCTAAACCCTGCAATTTAACTCTAGTGCCTTCTTCTAAAATATGGTTCTCTTGACATATATCACTTTCAGTGAACTTTTAAACATTCCCATTTCTCCATCCAAATTCCCTCCTTCTTGCTCCAGCTGGCTCAAAACTGGTTCATCCAATTCCTGAAAGCATTGATCCTGTCTTGTGATTTAAACAATAATAGGTCTATCCTCCATGTGTCACAGCAATGGACAATCTCCTGCCCTATCAAGTCCATTGATATCCCTAGCCCTATCAACCCCATTGTTTCTATATTGTGATCTGAGAATTTGCCATTGATGGGCATACTGATGCTCTCAGGCCTACACTTCTATGGCTAACTAACCATAGAGCAAGCCTACTAGCTATTTGACTATCCATCCCTAAATATATGTAATCCTCATCTGGATGTAGAGTCCCCCTCAAACTTCTTCCAATTCTAGTTGAGTCAAATGAAAATGTTGACAAGTTGCAAACTTAGAGAGTCTACTTCTCACTTTAGGTAGCCTAGCCTTTATTGGGTTTGGAACTACCAGTAAGTTCACCATGCCAGAACATGCCATACAACCTACAACAGTGAAAATAATCCTTCAAGCTCTCATTAGAATCCATATTAGGCTCATACAAATTTCAAATTAGAATTGTCCTGTCCAGAATTCTTAACAATAAGATTAGCCATATTTCCCACTGAGTCATTTTTCTGTGCCATATGTGTCACAATTAATTGATTATGAATCAGAATGATGACCCTTCTCTTAATTGTTTTAGCTGAAGTGATTATCCATCAAACCTTCCAACACTGTAGCACATTACCTTTGCTGTCATCTTTTACTTTGGTCTGTTGCAGAAGAACAATTTTAGTCTGCACTCTACCAATTCTATACATAACAACTTTTTTTTTGTAACATGTCCAAATCCCACACACATTCTATGTATGAATCATAATACAAGCATTATTAGATTCACCCACCTTGTTTATATCTCCTTCCACATTCCTAAAACATTGTGTGGTCAGCCAAGGAGCAGACTGCTGGGAAACATTCATCTTATGGGCTAGAAGTGGGAATGACATAAAAAAAGAGAGACAGAAAAAAGCAATAAAATCTTAATCTATAACCTATTCCTTACAGTAACAGCAAGTTGAACAAACACATCCAAGCTTTAACTTTTCTATCTCTATAACCCACCCTGTGACAGTGAGAGGTGAAGATTATCTACCAACATAAATCCCCCGTCCAGTCTCCCACTTACTATATACATCTCACATTAATTGTAGTATTGAAAAACATTTATCCTTTCCACAGTAACACCTTATAATACTCAGGCAAGAAAAACAGTAACAAAACACTTATAAGATCCTTCAACATATCATGGGACTATGTACAGGTTTAGCAGACACATGCCTTCCAGGTATACAGTTTTATAACTGTACCCTTCATTTCTAAATTAAATATGAAAACATTAAAAAAACTATATACTCATCTAAATATAAACAACATCATGGCGGTTGTGCACAATGCTACCCAGTCTTGCTTTTGATCTACCTTTTGAGATTCCATCACTGCATGGTCCCGTTCTAGTTGTGAATTTTCTGTCGGGGATAAGTGTGGAATATCAAAGTCCTCTGCTGAGCAGAACACACCTGTGTGGAACACACCTATGCAGAACACACCTGTGTGGAACACACCTATGCACAACACACTTGTGTGGAACACGCCTACGCAGAACACACCTGTGTGGAACACACCTGTGCAGAAGACCCCTGTGTGATGGAACCTGTGTCTTCTAGGCTGTCAAATCTACTTTGAAATTAAATCTGAAAGAGTGAGCTACTTTTGGAATGAGTATCCTTCTGTACATTCAGCTGAAATCTGACTTGTTTCCCTCCTCCCCATTTCCCCCTTTTTGGTTTGTGTGGATTTTCTGGGAGAAAATGGTGTGGGTCTCTTCCTTTTCTGTGAATCTGATACCAGTGCATCTCTATAGGTGATACTATTTTGTGTATAATCTTTATTTTGGCTGGTATTACTCCCAGACCATTTTGAAATATCTTTCTTTGCTTACCTCGATTGCTGGAAGAGATACGTTTGCCCATTATATTGAGCCCATAAAGTTGCTGGGATGTGCAGTTGCACAGGCAGTCCCAATTCCCCACATTTTCTAATCTTTAGAACAAAGGATTTCCTTTGAAAATACAGCATGGTGCCTTCATCTGGTGTAAAACAAACTGTATTCACCAGCACAACACACTCTGTTAGAATTGGATAGTCTACCTCCAACAGTTGACCTGTCACCAGTGCAGTACCACAGGGGTCTGCGCTGGGCCTTTTACTGTTTAGCATCTATTTCTCAGAAATCCAGGCCAAAGTAGATGCCCTTTGTTCCACCAAGTTCGCTGATGATTGCAAACTGAGAGCAATCATTGAGTCCCTCGGTGATGTCAACATATTACAAGAAGGGATAACACAAGCAAATGACTGGTGCCAAAGCCAATAACTAAATGCAAAAATATGCATTATTATTTCCTTTGGAAAAATGGAATTCCTTACAAATTACAGTATTGTAAATTACAATATTGGATTGAACTCCTCCCCTACTCCAACAGTAGAAAGAAGTTCAAAATTTGTGTAAAAAATAGTCATAAAAGACAAAAAAAAAATGATTTAGCTCCAACCAAACCAACCCACACAACAACCCCAAAAAATGTTGGTCCACAGTAAAAAAAATTCTGTATTCTAGCAAACCTCAAACCCCTTCCCTCTCAATACAGCCATTGAGACTGCTGCACTTCTAAACAAACACTTCATAGAAACAATTCAAAAGCTAACTCAACCAAGTCCCACTGCCTCTATTTTACCCATACCTCCCAATCCCTCTTTCCCCCGTTTCTTTCTCCTTTAACTAGTCCCTACTTCTTTCATCACATCACAACTGATTAAACCCAAACCCTGCTCTCCCTCTGTTAATAAATTACTCCCTACTTCCTCAAAATCACTGCCAAATCCATTGCTTACCCAGTCTCTATCCTTATAAATTGCTCTTTTACAGACGCCCTTGTCCCAGATACTTGTAAAGCCTTCTTCACAATCCCTCTCCACAAAGGTGGTAACTCCACCGACCCATCCAACTACCGTCCCATTGTAATACTCTCCCCACTTTCCAAAACTCTCTCCATACCCAACTACTTAAACACCTGCTTGACAACAAACTTTTAACTCCCACCCAACATGGATTTAGACCCCACCACAGCACATCTACAGCACTACTCTCATTCACCCAAACTGTGGCAAAAGCCTGTGATAATGACCACCTAGTTTCCTGTCTATTCCTTGATCTCTCCAAGGCTTTTGATACAGTCTCTTACCCCATAATGATATCTAGACTTTCTGATCTCCATCTCTCTACCCCAGCTATAAATTGGTTTTCTAGTTACTTATCTAACAGACAACAATCTATACGCTGGCAATCTATTACCTCTCCATTTCTCCCCATCAACACAGGTATTCCCCAAGGCTCTGTCTTAGGTCCCATGTTGTTCAGCATCTTTACAAACAAGCTACACTCTGCTACCAAGCTTTCTAGACTCTTACAATATACCGATGATTCAACCCTTATCCAAAACTCCTTGCTCTTACCCAAGACACATTCACCTCCATCAAAACCTGGCTCACCAAAAGACAACTAATACTAAATCCCCAAAAAACTAAGATTTTACTGTTCCTGCCTAAAACAATGGTACATCTTAAACCCTCCTTCTCAATTACCTCACTTAACAACACTATCATCACATCAGAACCCTGTACTAAAATACTTGGTGTAACTATTGATGATGCACTAAAATTTGACTTTCACATCAACCAGTGCATAAAAAAAAAAAATAAAAACTTGGACTTCTATACCATAATCATAAACTACTCTCTCCCTCGACTAAACCCTCCCTTGCTATGTCTCTTCTCTTACCCTGTCTTCTATATGCAGCCCCAGTCCTTACAAACCTTCAGTCATCTCTCCTCTCTAAAATAGAACAAACCACAAAATAGCTAGATTTGCCTCAAGTCTACCATATAAATCCCACCACTGTCTCACTCTTAAGTCTTTATTATAGCCTGCACTTCAGAAACAAATTCTTCCACAACTACACATTACGCACTCCATATTCTATAACCCCACTTCCTGTCCCTCTATCTCTAACACTGTATCATCCTATAACCCCACACGTCAGCTTCACGCATCTGACAAACATCTTCTAGACATCTACAAACCCACTAAAAATATAGACAAATCCCTCTATAAATTCTCTGTCACTCATTCCTGGAATACCCTTCCCCTTAATATAAGAAGTATCCCTCATAAAGCCCAATTTAAACTAGAGCTTAAAAACTACCTACTAAACACATGGTCTTGTCCATGTCAAAGTCCTACCTGGAATCATACTGCTCTCATCCTAATTTCTTATTCCTTAACCTAAGCGTGTAGCTTATTTTCTTTCTACTTAACTCTCTAATACTTGCTTTACTTCTTTACACAACTCTCTGTCTCTTGTAAATACTAATGCACATGTGGTCTCTAGCCATTATCTGTATATATTTTGACATATTGAATTTAAAAATGTTATATGCACCTGATGTTTCTACGTCTTGAACAAAACTATGTAAAATGTGATTCCAATTCCACGGTGTATAACAACTTGAAACTTTATCATTGTAAAGATAACTATTTTTCTGTGATATTTTCTGTAATACTTTTGTGATATTGTTACTTGTATCTAGAGCTTTTCTCCTCAGGTCTCCATTGAAAATGGGCCCCTGGGTCAGTTGGACTAACCTGGTTAATGAATGACAATAAATAAATAAATAAATAAATAAGTAAATAAAAATTGGCAGCACCCCCCTGAGTTCCAAACCAGTGGTGTGAGACTTGGGAACACAGGTTGATAGCAATCTGAACTTTAACCACTTAGTTTCCACAGTGGTAAAGAAAGCCTTCTACATAGCACACCTCATAAGCAAGGGCATAGCATTCCACTCAAGGAATGCTATAACTCCACTTTACTTGACCCTCATCAGACCACTAATAGAGTATAATGTACTCTTTTTCATGTACCTTACCAGACATCTGCAGCAGCTGGAGAGACCTTAGAGATTTCTCACTAAGAAAATACTGGGACTCCAAACTATGACTTACATGGACAGGCTGAAAACCCTGTCACTTTACTATGTATCTTCTAGGTTTCTGAGAGACTGACTTGTGTCTGGCCTACAGGGCAATCTCCAACCCTGCCCTGCCCCAATGGAAATGCTGTACATCCGCAAGTCAAATTGCACAAGAGTCACTCACTCGAAGGATCTCAACCTAATGTATGACAGTGACAGAATTTGGCAGAGACAGATATGTCTCCCAGACACTGATGCTTCTCTGGAATAGACTTCCTATTCATGTGAAAAAGACCTCCTCACTGACCCTCTACAAATGCAGCCTAGATAATTGAATGAGAGACTGCTAGTTTGCCCCTGGCACTCATAACCCTCATGGACAGGGGTAGCCAGCATTGATCACAGACCTTCTCAGTACATAAATTTGTTCTTCCAAATACCCAAAAATAACAAATGGGGATACTTGGGATTAACATGGCTAGATGTGTAAAGGCTCTAGGGCTACTAGCCTAGTAACTTCCTATGTACCTATGAGCAATCTCCAGAAATCATCCAGATTCCCTTGCTTTGTGCAAGATCTTCTGTATCACTGAAATCCAGTTACTTAATAATGTACTGCCTAGGAAGGTTTGGATTCTGCATCCTGGATGTTGTCTGATGAGCCTGTTCTACTATAATGGATGGGGGATGGGCCCATTACCATCTGCAACTCTTTGGTTGTAAAAGATGTAGGGTCCCCCCCCCCCCAGCCCTTCTGAAGACCCAGCAAATGTAGATTGTTCTGATGATTATCCATATCATCTACTTTGCTTTCAAGGCTATTAGCACTCAATTTTAAATCCAAAATTTCATAGCTTCATAGGAGATTACTAGGCTAGTGGCCCTAGAGTCTTTACATGAATTCTCAGGGTGTTGATTGTGGAAAGGCCCCAGATTGACACAGAAAAAGTAAACAATCATTATTTCCAGCATAAGTACCACCAGGAATATCTGCTGAGGACCTCTTATTTGGGTCCCCAATACAAGTTGAATGCCATGTGCATCACTCACAGTGGTGGGCAGTGCAGCCAGTGCTATAGCCTCCTGAAGCGGTGCCATCATGAATTTCTTTGTCAGTGCAAAGGGGGTGTTAGGGAAAGTGCACCACAGTTTTACAGTACTTACTCATGATTGCTGGTTAGTACTGTTTAGTGGTACCTGGTTAGCTATATGCAGGATATTTGAGTCATGGACATTTTCCTTTTCTGTTATGTTTTTCAGCTGTCAAGATTGAGAAGAACAAGGTGCTCTGCCTAAAGCATCTAGAAAACTTTCCAGGTATGTGAGTATACATATACCAGTTATTTTATAGCTGTATGTAGTTTTAGCTAACTGAAGAATTACTCATAATAAGTAATGCTTATAGCATTAACATTGCATACTGGTATTATATGCTGAATGGCATGCATACATTTTGAATTCAGGCTGATGTACTTTTCCATTCATCCCACCTCTTCAAAGTTCCACGACTGTCAAGGCACTTATCATCATCTTGATTGTGTGGTTTTCACCAGCATTCTAGGCATCACACTTTACCTCACACCTGAGTATTTAGTCCGCCCCTCCATATTGTTATGGTCATAGATTCACAGGTAAGCACTAGGACAGCTGCCCTTGTGGGCCATTTTATGTCTGGCCAATTTTCCCTCAAAGGCGAGAATCAAATCCTGTATTTCATGTCTATGAGGGAAGCACCTTAACTACTATGCCAACCCCCAGTCCTTACCTGTCTGCAGCTGTAGCCCTACCATTCATACAGGGCAAAGTGGGGTGCATGTCCAGCATTAGTCTTACACTGTCCATTTCAATCCCCTGCTAGTGCCAGTTATACTTGGTATGCCATGGGCATGTCTATGACTGACCATAAGTTGTCAGTTACTGGTGGCTGGCATACGTCTTGTCACATGACTATCATGTGTTGTTTCTGGCCCATATTTCAAATACTTTTTTTTTGTTTCTGTGTCTGAGACTCCATGGTATGATCACCATATTACCTTGCAATTTACTGTCTGCTAGGTAGACTGCTTGTAGTGGTGCATTGCTGCAAGTGTGAATGTGCAACATTGTGACCCTGCTGCGTGCATGCTGCTGGACACATTACATCCTATGAGATAAGTAATGCACTACCAGTTACAATGTGACCACCAGAAGTCTCACCAGTACAAACTACTTTCCAGTTATTATGTGACTGGTGAAAGATTCACCAGCACATTCCTTGATTATTTCACCAGTTATTATATGATTGTTGGAAGTCTTGCCAGCACATTCCTTAATTACTTTACCAGTTATTATGTGACCGGTGAAAGTTTCACCAGCACATTCCTTAATTACTTTCCCAGTTATTATGTGACTGCTGAAAGTTTCTGTGAAGGCTGCCAGCCTTGCCAGATAGAATTGTACAGATAATTATATCATCTGTAAATATGAATATTGAACTGCAGATGTTTTCTTAATTGAAAGAAATTACTGTGAAATGTTGAACAATAAGATTGTTTTCTTAAATGAAGGAATATGCTGTGAAATGTTGACCTTAAAACAATGTAGCAACATTGCCCTCTGATGTAAAGAAAGCTGAGTCTGGAGTGAAGCATCCTGCCTGTTGTTTTAACTTAAGGAATAATTACTAGAGTTTACATATGGAATGTCTTTTATGGCTATAGTTTCCTGCAGCTGCAAGATAACAAGAATGTAGTATCTGTCAGCCTGGGAACTCCAGGAAAGTATAAAAAAAGATGTAATGGGAATCATGACTGAAGATAGCAATTTAAACAGAGAGTATCAGAAGGCATTAAGCATTTTTGTCTTGACCATCCAACTCATCGGCACTCTGCCTGTTCTATATGTAAGTTATCTTAGACTTGTGTTTTCTTCTAGAAATAGCTAGAAACTAGAAATATTAGACTGTGTTTTTCTGTGATGTCAGAACTGTACTACTGAATTATTTTAAGTATTTCTCAGTGATCTCTGAACTCCTGACTAGCACATTGTAGTAAGAAGTATTGTCTTGTGTTTTTATTATTTATTATTAAATATTTTAAACCTTTCAACTGTGGCTGTTTTGTGTAGAGATAAGTTAAGCTCTAAGAGGACATTGCATGTATATAAGGGTTCTGTACCAAGTCACTCTAATAAGCCTTGACTGTTTAGTCATACTACCAATTGGATAATAATAATATCGCACAGTAATAATTGGACACCCTTTTAAGGGCCTTTGAGTAGCTGATAATTATTAGTAGGTTGTGGCAGGGTACTAGCGTATAGTTTGGGAAAAGGGGGGCACAGCTGGAGAACCTGTGCCAGTCTTCTCCAGGAGTGTCTGTGTGGTTGTATAAACTCTTCTCAAAGTGTGTGAGTGTATGTTTGTGTCAGCTACTTGGGCAGGGACATGAAGCACTAGTTGGACAGAGAGAATCTGAGTAACGCAAGTCGCCACACCACAAATCAGGCAGTTTGAACTGTTTATTTGTAAATCGCTTTTCATTTCAGGCAATCCCAAGACTTCTTCAGCTTGTTTTCTTTGCCTTTGTTTGTGAGCTTTCATAGTTTGGACAGAGAGAATGCTAGAGGTTTTTGTTTGCTCACTAAGCTGAGATCTGGACCCTATAGCTGTGTCAGTGAGGAGTCCTATTGGGGACCTGGAGAGCAAGGGTGCAACCAGCTACGGACTGACTGTGATCTCTGTGTGCCCTTAAGGGAAATTGAACACAAAAACAACTGGTATCCAACATAGAAACACAAGACAAACTGAAAAACAAGTCCTGGAGTCCAAAATAGAAGACTTACAAAAAATGTATTTAATAATATACAATTGAAGCGCTTTTCATCACCGTAAATACGGTAACTTCCTCAGAAATTGTGTTACAATGAACAAGAAGATTTATGAATGTTCGAAAAAAAATTTAAATACAAGGAACAAAATGTCATATGTTTCAGAGCCAACAGTCAGAACTAATTTCACTGCTGGATCCTATTTTAAAGTGATAGTATGAACCAAGTACCATGTTCAAGTTTGTCCCATGGTTAGTTAAAACATGAAAAGAATAATCAGTATTGTGCAGTAATAATTGTCCCTTATAAGACTAATAAAAATAATCTGTAAAACATACATATAATGAAACATGTAATCTAATTGTTAATAAATATAAAAGCATTTTTTTAAAAAAATCATTCTAATAAAGTTGGCTGTTGAATATAACATGGTATATGTTTAAACTCATCAGTTTCAATAAACAAGAAATGTTACAAGCTTCATTTAATCCTGGAAAGTAAAAAGCACTTAACAACAACTGCCATATCAATTCACGTTCCTCAAGGAACAATGTTGTAGGCCCACCCCTAACATCAGGTTTAATTTGATCTATAGCTTTAAAGCTAAACTTATGCCCACCACTCAATTGGGAATTTTTATCTTTATCTATAGCATATATGGTGGGCATAAGTTTACGGTGGCAAAAAGTGCTTCAATTGTATATTATTAAATACATTTTTTGTAAGTCTTCTATCTTGGGCACCAGGACTTGTTTTTCAGTTTGTCTTAAGGGAAATTGCACTTTACTGTCTCTATTTGTTATCCTTTCCTCATATATGAGATGCCCTCTTTGGTGTTAGTGGTGAGGATTGAGGCTCCTTGATAGCTGGGCCAGGGCACGTGCATCACATTTGTGGTGGCAGTGGTGGGATATCCACATCACATATTAATTAGGTGGCAAATACTAACTGGCTTGTAGTGGTGTAGGTAGAGTGAATTCTTGTAGCTTGTGTACAGTGAGATTTGAAGTTGTTTTGTACTCTAAATCAGCTACGCAGTGAATACTCAGAGTTCAGATCACAATTGTTTTATTTCTTTTGATAGCTTAGTTAGTCAGGAGGCAGGCAGCATGTCAGCAGATGAGTATGGAAAGCTGACAAGGAGCCAGCTGATGGAGATGTGCCAGGCTATGGGACTGGTGCATGGAAACCTAAGGCAGACCTGATTGCAGCCTTGGTTACAGCTGCATCAGAAAACAGGACAGTCAGGATGACAATAAGACTGGCATTGGAGATATACTACCCTCGGAGAATGGACAGCTCAACCTTTCTGCAGTGGACTTAAAAATCCAGCTGGAGCTAAAGAGACTTGAGTTGGAGGCCAGGCATGTAGAATTAGTAGAAGCTGAGAGACTGATGCGTCTAGACAGTGAGGAGAATGAAAAACTGCTACACCTAGAAGATGAGGAAAAAGAAAGGCAAAGGCAGCATGAGAAGGAGATGCTGACTCTTCACCAGAGTCATGGAGGTAATGGGGAAGGGATTAACTGGACCCCAGAAGCACAAAATATCAGTAAAGTTCTTCTGCAGTTTAAAGAGGGGGATAATTTTGATAGTTTCATTCATATGTTTGAGAGGGTATGTAAACAGTATGAAGTTGACCAAGGGCTCTGGGTACCGTGTCTGACCCCCTTACTCCATGATAAAGCTGTAACTGTATTATCTAAAGTGTCTGAGGTTGCATGTTTTGATTATACTGCTGTAAAAATTTGTCTGTTAGAGTTGTTTAAGCTAACACCTGAAGTGTATAGGAAAAGGTTTTGTGAACATAGACGCAAGGCAGATGAAAGTGTATGTAAATATGTTGCTGAATTGAGCACTTATTTCCATAGGTGGGTGAGTGGATGTCAGTTCACCACTTTTGAAGGGCTGGCAGACTTTTGGTGAGGGAACAAGCCCTTAACACTTTGCCTGAGGACATGAGGATCCGGTTAGCTGATCGACAATGTGCTACTTCAGATGAGATGGGGGAAGAAGGGAGATCTATACCTGGCAAGCAGGGCAGCCCACCACAGGAAGGGGACTCCAGCACTGCTCATGGGTCTAACGTAACCCATGGTGGACAGCACAAACTGCCACAACAGAATCTGCCATTAGCAGGGGAAGCCACTAGTCCAGATACATGTCCAAGAGCTAGGGTTAAGTGTTTTGAATGCAACCAGTGGGGCCATGTGGCATACAGGTGTCCACAGAGGCAAGGTGGGGAACAAAAGGTGAGGGAGCCAGTAAGTGGGAAAGACAAAATGCCAATAGTAGGTTGTCTTGAGACAACAGGGGTACCAAACTACTATCCTGCAGACGTCCTGATCGGGAAGGATTTGGAAGAGGCAGTACCCTGTGCTTGTGCAGTTACACGCAGTCAGGCTAGGAGACAAGCATGTGGGTCTGGTAGCCTGAGGGAGACCCAGGCAGACTGCATACTTGCAGCCAGGACTGGTGAGGTGGTTACTTCAAGGAGGGAGCTACTCTGTAGCAGTGAAACTGAAGGTGAGCCACAGCTGCTTGTGGGTACTGATGGTCCCTTGGACAGAGTGACTGCAAAGGTAGAGGTGAGTAGTAGTACCCAGGCTGACAGTGAGGCACCACTGTCAGAGGATGCCAGACTTCCTGTGGAAGGGGAGCTGGGAAGCGTTACAAGGAGACAGTTGAGACAGGCTCATCTCTCAGACCCTCCATTGCAAGGCCTGAGGTAGGTAGCTAAGGAGGCACTTGATTCTCAAGGAAAGGGGGAAACTGTATACTGGGACAAAGGGTTATTATACAGAGAGTGGACCCCTGAGGGAGGGCTAGAAGGTGAGAGATTACAGCAGTTTGTAGTGCCTAGAGCCTACCATCTGGAGCTCCTAGCCATAGCCCATGATATTCCCTTTGCAGGTCATATGGGCATAAAATGTACAATGAGACATATTATGCAGAACTTCTATTAGCCTGGAATTTCCAGAGATGTAACAGGGTACTGCAGGACCCGTGAGCAGTGCCAAAAGGTAGACAAAGCAGGAGACAAGGTGAGAGCTCCTTTGATGCCTTTGCCTGTGATTGAGGAGTCATTTCAGAGGGTAGCTATAGATATTGTGGGTCCTCTGAGTACCCCAAGTTTCACAGGGAAAAAGTATATCCTAGTGGTAGTGGATTATGCTACACAATACCCTGAGGCAGTGGCTTTGTCCTCCATTGAGGCAGAGAAGGTAGCAAATGCTTTGTTAGAGATTTTCAGCAGGGTAGGTTTTCCAAATGAAATACTGACTGACAGGGGTGCCAATTTCATGTCAGACCTGCTGGCTTGTCTGTGGAAGTCCTGTGGGGTGAAGCACATGAAGACCACCCCCTACCATCCATAGACTGATGGTCTTGTTGAGAGGTTAAACTTTACAATCAAGTCCATGCTATGGTTATTTGCAGATCAGTTTAAGAGGGAGTGAGACAAATATTTGCCCTATCTGTTGTTTGCTTACAGAGAAGTTCCTCAGGAATCCATAGGTTTTTCACCCTTTGAGTAGCTGTATGGGAATAGGGTGAATGGATCTCTAGATTTAATTCGAGATGAGTGGGAAGGTAAGTGTGAGTCTCAGAAGGAGTCTGTTCTGGCATACATACTAAACCTCAGGACAAGGCTCAGGAAACTCATTGGCTTGGCCCAGGAGAATCTGGCAGATGCCCAACAACAGAAAAAGGTGTGGTATGACAGGAATGATCAAGCGTATGCTGTGGGGCAGCAGGTAATGATTTTCATTCCTGTCAGACACAACAAGCTGCAAGCAGCTTGGGAGGGATCCTACAAGGTGGTAAGAAAGGTAAGTGATGTTAACTACATGGTGGAACTGCTAGGCAGATGGCAGGGGCACAAATTGTACCATGTTAACATGATGAAACCTTACCATGATAGGGAGGCCCTTGTGCTGAGTATTTGCAGTGGATTTCAGGAGGATTCTGAGGGAGATCTGGGGACTGATCTCCTCAGTGATGCTTGGGCTGACACCTCAGTGGATGAGGTAGCAATGTCCCAGCAGCTATCTCCTACCCAGGTTTGACAATTCTGAGCAGTGTTGCAGGAATTTGGGGACATGTTGACTGGGAAACCAGGGTGAACCCACCTGGTGCAGCACCAGATGGATACAGGACCCCAAAGGCCTATTAGGCAGGCCTCTTATAGAGTGCCTGAGAGAATCAAACAGACTCTGAGGGAGGAGGTACAGTAGATGTTGGAACTAGGGGTAATTCAAGAGTCCAACAGTCCCTGGGCCTCCCCAGTGGTGCTGGTGCCAAAGAAAGATGGCAGCACCAGGTTCTGTGTGGACTATATGAAATTAAATAGTCACACAGAGTCGGATGCTTACCCCATGCCTAGGACATATGAGGCCCTAGAGTAGCTGGGTGGGGCTAGGTATCTTACAACTATTGATCTTACCAAGGGTTACTGGCAGGTGCCCTTGACTCTCAGTGCTAGAGAGAGATCAGCCTTTGTGACTCCTTTTGGCTTGTATGAGTTCACAAAGATGCCCTTTGGGATGAAGAATGCCCCAGTGACTTTCCAGAGATTGGTAGATCATATCCTAGCAGGAGCAGTAGGGTTTGCCCTTGCTTACCTAGATGATATTGCTATCTACAGCCATTCCTGGCCAGAGCACCTTCAGCATGTTAGGGAGGTGCTGGGCAGACTACAGAGGGCAGGGTTGACCATTAAGCCAAGCAAATGTCATGTGGGTATGGCGGAGGTCTCCTACCTGGGACATAGAGTGGGGAGTGGTATAAGGCCAGAACCTACCAAAGTGGAAGCCATTCAGGCATGGCCTGCACCTGTTACCAAAAAGCAGGTGAGAGCAATTTTAGGGACAGCAGGGTACTACAGAAAGTTCTTCCCCAATTATAGTACAATAACTGCTCCCCTCACAGACCTGACAAGAAAGAACAGGCCAGATAAGGCAGTGTGGCTCCCAGCATGTGAGCAGGCATTCCAGATGCTTAAAGAAGTTTTGGGAGGACTCCCTGTGTTAGCCAGTCCAGATTACAAGATTGCAAAGAATTTGTTGTGCAGGTGGATGCTTTGAACCATGGGGTGGAGGCTGTACTTAGCCAGATTTCTTCAGAGGGTGAAGTGCACCCAGTGGTTTATCTCAGTCGTAGGCTCCAACCCAGGTTGGAATGCTATGCAGCTTTAGAAAAGGAATGTCTAGCCATAGTGTGGGCACTGCAGAAACCTCAGCCTTATCTGTATGGAAGGAAATTCACTGTTATGACAGATCACAACCCCCTAACAGGGTTAACCAGAGCCAGCCAGCAAAATGCCAAGTTGCTAAGATGGAGCCTGGGGTTGCAAGCATATGATGTGTCAGTGCAGCACTGCAGCGGGATTAGCAATGCCAATGTAGATGGGCTGTCAAAACAGGGAATGGTGTAAGATACACTCAGATAGACCTAAGCCTCTCAAGCCGCATTTCTCAAGAGTCACTTGAAAAACTAGCTTGAGTTTTCCGGGGGGAAGAAATGTGAAGGCTGCCAGCCTAGCCAGATAGAATTTATAGATAATTATATAATTTGTAAATATGAATGTTGAACTACAGACTTGTTTTCTTAATTGAAAGAAAATACTGTGGAATGTTAAACTACAAACTTGTTTTCTTAAATGAACAAATATGCTGTGAAATGTTGAACTTAAAACAATGTAGCAACATTGCCCTCTGCTGTAGTTAAAATGATTTCATGTCTATCCCTTTGAAGTTAAAATGAGTCTGGAGTGAAGCATCCTGCCTATTGTTTTAACTTAAGAAATAATTACTAGTGTTTACATGTGGAATGTCTTTTATGGCTGTAGTTTTCTGCAGGTCCAAGATAACAAGAATGTAGTGCCTGCCAGCCTAGGAACTCCATGAAAGTGTAAAAAAATTATGTAATAGGAATCAGGACTGAAGATAGCAATTTAAACAAAGAGAATCAGACGGCATTAAGCATTTTTGTCTTGACCATCCAACTCATTGGCACTCTGCCTGTTTTATATGTAAGTTATCTTAGACTTGTGTTTTCTTTTAGAAATAGCTAGAAACTAGAACGATTAGACTAAGTGTTTTTCTGTGATGTCAGAATTGTACTACTGAATTATTTTAAGTATTAATCTGTGATCTCTGAACTCTTGACTAGCACCGTGTAGTAAGAAGTATTGTCTTGTGTTTTTATTATTTATTATTAAATATTTTTAAACCTTTCAACTGTGGCTGTTTTGTGTAGAGATAAGTTAAGCTCTAAGAGTACATTGCATGTATATAAGGATCATGTATCAAGTCACTCTAATAAGCCTTGACTATTTAGTCATACTACCGATTGGATAATAATATTGCACAGTAATAATTGGACACCCTGTTAAGGGCCTTTATGTAGCTGATAATTATTAGTGGGTGGTGGCAGGGTACTACCGTAGTCTGGGGAAGGGGAGCACAGCTGCAGAACCTATGCCAGTCTTTCCCAGTAGTATCTGTGTGGTTGTACAAACTCTTCTCAAAGTGTGTGAGTGTGTGTGTGTCAGCTACTTGTGCAGGGACACAAAGCACTGGTTGGACAGAGAGAATGCTAGAGGTTTTAGCTTGTGCACTAGGCTGAGATCTGGACCCTATAGCTGTGCCAGTGGGGAGTCTTATTGGAGACCTGGAGAGCAAGGGAGCGACCCACCCCGGACTGACTGTGCTCTCTGTTTGCTCTTAAGCAAAATTGCACTTTACTGTCTGTATTTGTTATCCTTTCCTCATATATGGTGTTATTGGTGAGGATTGAGCCTCCTTGATTGCTGGGCCAGGACATGGGCACCACAGTTTCACTAGCACATTCTTTAATTACTTTCACAGTTATTATGTGATTGGTGAAAGTTTCACCAGCACATTCTTTAATTACTTTCACAGTTATGTGACTGGTGAACGTCTCACTAGAACATTCCTTAATTACTTTACCAGTTATGTGACCAATGAAAGTTTCACCAGCACATTACTTAATTTCTTTCCCAGCTATTATGTGACTGCTAAAAGTTTCACCAGCATATTCCCTAATTACTTTCCCATTTATTATGTGACTGGTGAAAGTTTCACTAGCGCATTCCTTAATTGCTTTACCAGGTATTATGTGACTGTTGAAAGTCTTGCCAGCACATTCCTTAATTACTTAATTATTTAACTCCTTAATTACTTTAACTATGTTGCTCAACAAGGCTTACAATTAATTAAGCAATTTTGGGCTGCATTATGATATTTTAGTATGCTGTTTTAACGTTACAAAGCCACATATGCAATGCTTCTGAATCTTAGCCAACATGCCATTGACCTCAATATATGTGTAATTTTGTTAACATACCCCTTAGAGTTGACTCAGTAGTCAGGGACCTAGTGAAATACATAGATAATACTCTAGCCTTGATCATCACGTGTCTACAGTGGTGAGTAAATCATTCTATGTTGCACAACTTATAAAAAAGGTATGGCATCTAAGTCCAAGGAAATCATTGTTCTTCTGTATTCGGCATTCATCAGACCTATCATTGAGTACAATGCCCCCTTTGGTATGTACCTAACCAGGCATAGCCAACAACTGGAACATCCACAGAGGTTCATCACTAAAAGAATACATGGTGTAAGTAATATGTCCTATGCAGACTCCCTCAAGGCCCTATCTCTGTATTCTGTCTCCTATAGGCTTTTGAGTGGAGATCTATGCCTGGCATACAGGGCATTCTCAAACCCTACTCTAATAGACCTCCTGCTTATCCACAAAACAAACAGAACCAGAAATACTCATTGTAAGACTTAAACCATACTTGTGATACAGATATAAGTTTCATTCTAGGTGACTGTCAAGGAGCCTCTTTACCTCTATAATTGCATTTGGAAGAATAAGGCTTGGCTACCAGTACCCTCAAACTTGTCACCTCATTGACATTAGTTAGAATATCTGCCTCATTTTATCCTCTCTTTATCAATTCTTGACTTACCACCTTGACCTGCCGCTAAACATCTTCTTCACATACATTAAGTCTTGAGGCTCTGAACACCTGATTATGGATTATAGAGGTAAACAGGCCCCTAGACAGCCACCTAGAATGAAACTTAAGGTTCCTTTATACTACTCAGACAGTGTTTCTTCCTACTTTAATATAGTAAGGAGACATTGGGGTGTTCTTACTACCGAGAGGGATATTTGTGCATTGATATATATACTGAGCCTAAGTTTCTGTTTAGGAACACAAAGTCCCTTAGAAGGCAGTTATGCTATCCTAGAAACAGTTTTCAGTCTAATAGAGCACTTGGAACATATCCATGTGGTAAATGCAACTATTGTAAATACATTGACAACACAGCTAGCTTTGAACATCCAGACCAGAATAGAGGGTTTCACTTTCAGGTGCAAGACACATGTGACAGCCAACATATAGTTTATTTAGCTCATTGCTTTAAATGTAAAAAATTCTATATAGGCAAAACATAAAGACCCTTCAAAGAAAGGATTCAAGAACATATTTACTGTATCAGTAGGAGAAATAAAGTTAGTGCTTTGGCCAAGCATGTTATTGGTACTAACTCTGAACACACCTTTAAGTTTATGGCCATAGGTAGAAATTTTGACAACATCAGGGAGGGGAGACATACGTAATATGAGTGAGCAGTTAGTGGCCAGGTGGATTATTAGACTTAGAGGAGATTCAGGGCATGGTTTAAATGAATATGTGCCACTTAAACCCAACCTTAAATCCAGACCCTTGTTTAGATATTTTTTCTTTTTAAATGTACCACTAATAAAGTATGCTTACTTATATATGTAATATTTTATGTATATTTTTATATATACACTTTTATATATATATATATATATATATTATATCTAAAGTTGCATTTAAAAGAATGTGTATTACATATGTATATGTGTTTATATATATATATATATATATATATATATATATATATATATATATATATAGGTTTAAGTTCATAGGTTGGTACTAGGCTATCGGCCCTAGGGCCTGTACAAGCCTAGCCATAACAATTCCCTGGCTATTTCTCCCCACAATATTTACTTCCCTGGATCCCTGTGTTTATATATGAAAGTGAATTTTTTATATATTTTTCATAAGTGCCTTCTATTAATAGCAGTGCATGCTTGCAAGCATTTCTTTCATTCAGTAGGGTAGTAAGTTCAAGTCATACCCTATGATGTTAGTTGTTTTTACCTAATTTGTATCATTTGACTACTAGTGCTTGTTAGAGGTTGTATTAAAAGAAGCACATTTCAGTTGTAGTTATTAGCATCTGATGAAGCAGATTTTCCTGTGAAAGCCCTTATGTTTTAATATTAAAACTTCAATTGAAACTGGAAACCTTGGTCGTACCTGAGTTTTTCCGTGTTTTTATAATTACGTGCTTTTGGATTTATTCAGAATTCAGCAACCTGTATGGGCTGGTGACTGTTTTTGTGGTTATACATTGAAACATGTTTCAGCGCAATTTATGTTTACTATTATTGATAGAGTTTGTTTCAAACCTAGTATTAAAGTGGGATGGCATTCATTGTTAAATCGTAAGGAACAAATATGGAACATAAAGCTAGGGGCTTTATTTGCACCAGGTCTTAATGAAAAGTTGTGATAGCTAATAAGTGTTTAGGGAACTGTATTTAACTTTTGTTGAGTGGCAGTGTTATATTGCACTGATGAAGGCTTATAGCCGGTACTGGTATGCTTAACACTAATTCCAGTTTTTGGATGCATTTATTATAATATCATGTATATGTGATATTAAAACTTTTTTGTTGAAGAGCTGACAGAGTATGCTGGCCTTTTTTGTTTGTATTATTCAGTTTTTTGACCTGTGCACCATTCTGTACATGTGTGGGATTGTGTAAGTATTTGGACACATCCAATATCCCCCAAGAGAAACTGATCTAAAGGATTTCACTACAGACTGATACTCCATTAGATACTCCATTAATTGAGATACAACTTTCAATGTCATTAATCTTTATGGCTTCACAAATAATAAACTCTTCTACTCATTTTACAACAATATGGACAAAGGTACAACCACAGATAGGATCCTCTCCTCTTTCCCTAATATCTTCTCATCTGGCACATTGTTCATAACATTAAGTGATTACTTCCCCACATTTTTAACTAAAGCACAACATTCCACTATCCCCCCAATCATCATATTAATGAAATATACAACCTCTCCCATTTTCAAGAAGACACTTTTATCTCTCCCCTAAAACTTTGTAATTAAAATCACTTGTAGTGCCTCCCTCTAGGTGAGGCTGTATATCTTCAAAAAATTGTCCCAAACATTCTGAATGACTTTGCCCCTCTTAGGAAGAAAGCCATAAGAAACACTCCAACCCCCCACCCCAGCTATCCAGAAACACTAAGTCACTCATGAATCAGAGTGACTTAGATGGGAAAGTCTGAATTGTAGACACATCTCTGACCAATCTTAAACATTTAGGCACCTTAGAAATTGCCCAAAATACCTCATCCAGTCAAACAACAAAAGTTACTATACCAATATATAGACCAAACCCCTATAAAAAACAAAAGCTCTCAGGTCTTGCATAAACCAAGCATGAACACCAGGCCATTCCACTCAACCTGTTCCCTCAATAAACAGTCCCAATAACAGTATAAACACTGACAATCTCTTCAACTCTTAGTTTGAACAGTCATTTGTAATAAATAACCAGACTCCTCTAACCCATCAGTTCTCTGCCAACTCTCACCCTACCCCTTACGCTTTCTCTCTATATCCTGTATCTATCTCCACCTTTACAAAACTTCTTAAACCAAAATCTACCAGCCTTGCCCCAGATAACCTAACTTCTGAATATCGGAAGCTGCTGATGCAATATTCTCCCTATTTTTTATCCTCATATATCATACGTCCCTCTCCTCTGGAAAAAAATGTAACATTCTACCTCTACATACAAGGAGGTAATTCCACTGAACTCTCTAACTTCAGAGCCATTGCTATTCGCTGTCCATTATCAAAACATCTAGAAAAAATGTGTACAGCCGCAACCTGCCCTCCATATCACCCAGGATAATCTTCTGTCCTTGCTCAGAACAGTTTCCACCCTCACCACAGCAGTACAGCTGCTCCCCTAAATGTCACTAATACAAATAATGCACATAGAAACAATAGACAAATGGTGTCAGCCCTCTTTTTCAGTCTTTCCAAAGTCTTCAGCACCATCGCCCATCCTATGCTGTTCCACAAACTCACTAAAATAGGCCTCAATATTTTTTCCTTGTCCTGGTTTCAAAACTATCTTTCCAGAAAAAAAAAAAAAAAGAATTCTCATCTTTCCTACCATTTTCCACAGGTGTACCCCAAGGCTGAATTTTCAACCCCATACTGTTTACCATCTTCATCAATGACTTCCCACAACACACAATGTCAGCTGCAATACAGCAATCTGCTCATGTCTTCATCTTATTCTGCCATGTAAATAACCTTGAAAAACTTCAAAAAAACACAAAAGAATCTTTCACATCAAAAGAGACATGGTTAGCTGCATTCAAATGACACCCGAATCCCCAAAAAACTAAGCTCATCCTTTTCATCCATAAAAACTCAACAGCCCACAAAACATCCTTCAATAAGGTCTCTACTAACAATCCCAACACTATGCTCATCCCTCGTACAAAGCTACTTGGTATTTCCATAGATAACAATATGACATTTGGCTATCTTATTCAAACTGTTGTGAAACTAAAACACCAAAAACTTGCCTGTTTCTACAGGGTCTAGCAATACCTGCAGACCCTGCAAGAAAACATTGACCTCTGCCTTCCTTCTCCCTAAACTATTCTATTCAGCTCTAATTCTTACAAATCTACATGCAGCGTATCTAAATTGGCTAGAAGGGAGATGTGCCTGGAGCATTTCTCCTCGGGCCTCCACTGAAAATGGGCTCTGTCCCAGTGAGTCTTTCTTGGTAAACAAATATTAAATAAATAGATAAAATAAAATAAAAAATAAACAGAACAATGCTACCACAAAATAGCTAAATTCACTGCCAGCCAACAACACAGGAATCACTGCTGGTTATTTCTCAGGGAGATAAACTGGCTAGAATTACCCCATCTCCTGGTCTATGTCCAACTAACAATCATACATAAGCTTAGGTACGTACCCAACAATTGCCCATCTCTCTCCCTCTCTTCACTCATCCAGCTATATTCCACATGTAGGTGCTTTATGCTCCATGGATGAGTTCCTTCTACTCATGTCAGAATCAAACAACAGCTGCAGTGACACACTATTCTCTAACTACCCAGCCAAAGCCTGGAATTGCACTTTTGCTGTGGTCATGTGGGTTTCCTCTTGAAACTCCAGTTTCCTCTCCCATTCCAAAGACATGCAGTAGGAGGATTGGACACTCTAAACTGGACGTAGGTGAGAATGTGTGCATGAGCGAGTGCTGTGAACGAACTGCCGCTGCATGGCTAATGACCCAGTAACCTTGTATCAAGCTGATTGTCACTGCAGAAGTGACACCCCCACCCCATGTGCAAAATGGAAAAAAGGGGTTGAGGATGTATAGATGGATGGATCTCACAGAAAAGAACAATATTACAAATCCTTCAAGTCCCTTCTAAACTTGCACCTATCTAAATCATGGATTTGGCTCTGCTCTTGTCCAGGACAGCTACAAAACAAATCACAGCCATCACTATCTCACTCACCTCTCCCTTGTCAGTCTTCCCCCGCAGTTTTACTTCTTTTTCATTCTCATGAAAGTTTACTTCTCTTTCACTGTAACACTTCTTTTCCACAACTCATAGTCCTTTTTTTCTGCACAATTAACCCTCTGCCCCAGATATTACCTTCTGCTTGATCCCTCTGCCCCAGATATTACCTTCTGCATGTGTTTTTGACTGTTGAATCCTACACAAAGGCACTTTATAAGCACTTACACGAGTGCATGGATCATGCTATCCCTAATAGAACCAAGATGTTATCTTCCAAAAAAAGGAAGCCGATCTTGTGGTCCTCTGCCATAAACAAACTCTACAACAGAAGAAAGAAACTGTTGCAAAAAAAGAGTAAAATCCCATGACTGGAGGAACTTCCTGATCCTGACCCAGTAAGAAGCTGAGATCCCCTCATGAAATCCTCCAAAGCTAGTTACGAAAACAAAATTGCCACTGACTCTAAAGACAACCACAAAGCATTCTACAGCTATGTCAAAAATCTCGATGGGAACACTCAGATCTGCTCTGAGTTACAGCACAATGGCACTAAATATACAGAACCAACTGATATTGCCAACATCATAGCAGATAGGTTCAGTGCTAACTTTACCCTCCTCTCACCCCCTAGAGGGCCCATCTCTATACAATGCAAAGTTCCCATAATTACGGCTGCACAGATAAAAAACACACTCTCCAAATCCAAGAACACAGCATCCATGGGACCTGACAATATCCCAGGCTGCATTCTACATGAACTACAGAATGAACTGGCACCCTACCTAAGTACCATGTTCAATCATAGCCTCACCTCAGGCTTTGTACCCACTGAATGGTGCACAGCGACGGTTATCCCACTCCACAAAGGGGGAGCCACGACGGACTCCGGGAACTACCACCCCATTAGCCTGATGAGCCTGGTCTGCAAGGCCATGAAATGTATCATCATGGAACTCATAAACAAAGACATTGGTAATCCCCAAACTCTGGACCCTACCCAGTTTGGATTTGTAAAAGGCAGATCATGTCTCCTAAACCTGATTGACTTCTTTGAAGCAGTCACCAAAGCCATAGATGGGGGTGAAATGTCTTGTCCTGCTCTTACCCTGACATTATTTGCACCAGGTCTTAATGAAAAGGACAGGGCAAGATAATGTCAGGGTAAGAACTGGACAATATAAGATATTGTCAGAGTAAGAAGAAGACAAGGACAGATAATGTCAGGGTAAGAACAGGGTAGGGTAAGATAATGTCAGTGTTAGAAAAGGACAGGACAAGATAATGTCACGGTAAGAACTGGGCAGGGAAAGATAATGTCAGGGTAAGAACTGTTCTTACCCTGATATTATCTTGATCTGTCCAGTTCTTACATTGACATTATCTTGCCCTGTCTTTTTCTTACCCTGACATTATCTTGCCATGTCCTGTTCTCACCCTGACAATATCTTGCCCTATCCTGTTCTTACTCTGACATTATCTTGCCCTGTCCTGTTCTTTCCCTGACAATATCTTGCCTTGTCCTGTTCTTAATCTGACATCTTGCCATTCCGTGTTCTTACCCTGACAATATCTTGCCCTTTAGTTTTCTTACCCTGACATTATCTTGCCTTGACCTGTTCTTGCCCTGACATTATTTGCCCTGTCCAGTTCTTATCCTGACATTATCTTGTCCTGTCTTGTTCTTACCCTGACATTATCTTGCCCTGTTCTGCTCTTGCCCTGACATGGTCTTGTCCTGTTCTTACCCTGACTATATCTTGCCCTCTTTTTTTCTTGCCCTGACATTATCTTGCCATGTGCTGTTCTTACTCTGACATTATCTTGTCCTGTTTTGTTCTTGCCCTGACATTATCTTGCCATGTGCTGTTCTTACCCTGACATTTTCATGGGTTCATAGGTTCATTGATTGTTACTAGGCTATTGGCCCTAGGGCCTATACAAGCCTAGCCATAACAATTTCCTGGCTATTTCTTCCCACAATATTTGCTTCCCAGGACCCCTGTCTAACAGGGCAACTGACATGATCCCTTGGGTGAATTTCCTTTCTCCCATCCAATTGTCAAGGTTACTTTTGAAGAGGGCCAAATAGGTGCTCTGCCTTACATGTATGGGCAATTTATTCTAGAGTCTGGGGAGTCTCTGGATCAGGAACCTATCCCTCCAGCATGTTTTGTTTATTTTGATTACAAGGGTTAGATCTCTTGGTGTGTGTGGCTCTGAGGGATTGGGATTTCTTTAAGTGTAGCATATCCAACAGTTCTGGGTTTGACATGGCCTTGTATGTTAAGCAGATATCGCCTCTGAGTAGACAATATGTGACAGAGTATAGCTGTAGTTTTTTAAGGTGGTCAGCATACGGCATCTGCTTTAATCCTGTGATTTTTTTAGTGAGGTATTTCTGTGTCCTTTCCAGTTGTTGCAGATGTCTTGAGAGGTACATACCAAATGGGGCATTGTATTCTATAATGGGTCTAATGTGGGATGAGTACAGTGGGACAATAACATCCTTTTTCTGGATGAAAAGCCCTTAGTGATGAGATGTTCCACATAGAAGGATTTCCTGACTGTTGTGGCGATGTGGTTATTGAAGGTGAGACCAATGTCCACCTGTGCCCCTAAGTCTCTTATCACACTTTCAGTGTTTCGTGTACTGCCACCTATGTGGTAATTCACGGGTACATGTTTTTTCCCAAAGGGGATAACTATACATTTCTTGGCATTGAGCTTGATCTCATAGCTTTGGCACCAACCATCTGTTTCAGTAAGGCCATTTTGTAGAGTATCCACATCATTTGGGGATTCAATAATGGCTCCCAGTTTGCAGTCATTTGCGAACTTTGTTAGCCAGAGTCCCTTAGTGTTGGCCTGTACTTCAGAGAAGTAGATGCCAAATAAGAGCTGTCCCAGGACTGAGTCCTGAGTTACTTCACTTGTCACTTGTCTGGAGCTGTATTTGGAGTCAGCTCCTTTTACAGTGTGGGTTCTCTCAGTAAGCCAGTTGACAACCCATCGAGTGACGTAGGGATTAATGCCCAGCTTAGTAAGTTTATCTATGATTCCAGAGTGGGGGATTGTGTCAAACACCTTTGGGAGGTCCAGATAGGCTGTGAGGACTGCTTTACCCTCATCCACGGCTCTGCAGACTGTTTCGAAGACGTCAGTCAGGTTCAGGAGACAAGATCGGCCCTTCACGAATCCAAACTGGGTGGGGTCCAGTGTTTGAAGGTTGCCAATGTCTTTCTTTATAAGTTCTATGATAATACGTTCCATGGCCTTTCAGTTCAGGCTCATCAGACTGATGGGACAGAAGTTCCCAGGATCCAAGGTGGATCCCCCCCTTATAGAGAGGGATAACTGTAGCTGTGTGCCGTTCAGTGGGCATGAAGCCTGAGGTGAGGGTATGATTAAATATGACACTTAGGTGAGGTGCCAGTTAATTTTGTAGTTTATGTAGTAGACAGCTTGGGATGTCATCTGGTCCCATGGATGCTGTATTCTTAGCTTTGGAGATTACTTCTTTCTTGCCCTGTCCTGTTCTTACACTGACATTATCTTGCCCTGTCCTGTTCTTACCCTGACATTATTTTGCCCTGTCCTGTTCTTTCTCTGACATTATCTTGCCCTGTCCTGTTCTTACTCTGACATTATCTTGCCCTATCCTGTTCTTACCCTAGCATCATCTTGTCCTGTCCAGTTCTTACCCTGGCATTTTCTTACACTGTTTCCCCCCATCCCTGGCACTGGCTGGCTGCAACTCTGCCATGCTACATTCTTTTTCCTGTCCCCTGCAACTGTCCTGCTAGTACTGCAGCATGGTAACCTTTTTTCTATCCCACCCCTCAGTTTGTACTGTAATTAATATACAGGCCTGGCATATCCCCTTAGTGATTCTCCAGTGATCCACTGAGGTATTTATGAATAATTACAAATGCACACACCCTGTAGCATGGTTGTTTACCCTTTTGATCAAATGTCCTGAGTATAATCATTTAGGGTCTCAATCTGTGATAGCATTTTATAATCACTAATTTATGTTCTGCATGGATGCAGTCTAATTCCTCATGGATAAAGCCATTTCTGACTTGACACCCTATTTATGGGCATAAGCTTGACAGGATTTCGAAAGGCGCTATAGGAAAAAAGAATTTGCATAGGGTAGGTGTAATTTAAAATATACATGGGTAGAGACAATATAGGGCAATAAACATTCAGAATATAAAACTGAGTAAACTGATCCTCTTACCCTCCTATAACTGAATATCTTTATTCTGTAAATCACAGAACCTTGCAAAAGTGTTTTGTAGCTCCGATAGCATGCAGAAGCCTGGAATCTTTAAGGTTTAATTAATACAGTGTGATTTGGAGTGTTAAAAAAAGACTTACATTTAAGGATCTTTCTCAAGTTATGATACCCACTCATCCACTGCCACTGGATCACCACACCTCTGACACGCCTCCGATTTCTAGGTCACTAGCCTGTACATCCCTAAGGATTTCGATGCCACTAGCCTGCACATCCTTCAGCCTGTTGCTGACACTGAAAATTGCACCAGCATAACATGTGATGTCTGTGCAGCTGGTAGTTACTCACATATTATGAATGAGAGTGAAAAAGACAGAGGGAGCAATATGTTCTAGTTCCCTTTCTGCAGTTAGACGACAGCATATAATTTTCTTGTACTGCTGTCATCTGAACTGTGCTACATCAAAGGAACAAGTAATTATCAAATATAAAGACATTACAGTGCAATCAGATACATGCCTGTTATGTGATTACATCACATGTCAGTCCATACTCAAGTGGTTTCCTTGTTAAGTAGTATTTTTTTTTATTTGTTTGTCAGTTAAATTCAGTATGTATCACTTCTCATGGATGCCTAAAGGACACTGCCTTCTTAAGTCACTTGCCCAGGGTCACATAGCAGACTAGTGGAAACTAACCATATCAAAGCCAGGATAAAGCTCATTTCCTGCTTATACTATTAACCCTCTGTAATAATCAGAAAGAGAATAAATATAGAACAATATAAAACATAATTACAAGTCACAAAGTGATCTCCGTTGACCCACCATGTCAGTTTTCTGATTTCTTTCCTTTGAACCTCCCATCCAAATGCACAGATGCATGCATCAAACAGTTATTGCGTGCACCGGATAATGCAAAAATTCACTTTTTTGGTGGATGTATAACAGTTAGACAACCCACACATTGTTCAACATTTTCAATCACATTAACATAATCACTACATAATTTAGTTTGTCTGGCATGCCCTCCTTTTTCTATAATTTACAGAAATATTTATGCTGATATCCCCCTGAAATGTTAGCTATGCAAAAGTAAACAGTCAAAGAATAATTTAAAGAAATCTTGTACTGGTTATCACTTTTTTCCTAAGAAAACAAGAGATTTCCAGTACAGGTGGTATTTTCTTACTCACTTATGCTGTTTTATCTGACGCACACATGGGCTGTTACTAATGAACAAAGACCACAGCAATGCTTAGGAGGGTAACCCCGTGCATTTCATTCAACTCAATTCTGATGTCAGTTCCAAGAACATCCACGTGGGACAACCTTAATGAAGTCCAGAATATCTTGTTAGGCAAGCATTCTGCTATGGTCTTTGAAATGCCAGCATTTGAACAGGTGCACTGTTGGAGACCTCTGGTCAGCCACTGACATGATTATATGCATAGACATCTCCCTTCTATCCTGTACCAATGTAAGCCATGCAAAATATTGAACTCTGAAGTAGTATTGATTTTAAATGTAGTTGTTGGCACTACTCTAGATGTTCATATGTGTTTCACAAGAAAACCTACCACCCTGTGTTTCAGATACCATAGAATCAGTCTTTAGAACAAAACTCCCGAGCTACAAAGGATAATTGCATATGAACAGTTATAATGCCTAGTTCTTGTGGAGCCTAGCTAGTCAGCATTCATTGTACAAGAGCTCAGGTTGATTGGGCCTGAGATTAGAGCTGGTGAGACCTGCAGTTTTTCATACACTACCAAAGCTTAGAGTGCAATGAATTGCCCACCTTTCTGTAGCCCATGTTTCAGTAACACCAATTTGTCTGCATCATAGAAGCTGTGCTTTTTATTTAAATTAGCATGACATGGAGAAAGGGAGAAGTCACATTTTAATTTTATCAGCTATTTTTTCAAATTTGTTAGACCTCTTGAGTTGGCACATATAGAAACTGGGGATTAGGAGGATTTCCCTTGCCAGAAAAAATGACTTAGGAGTGTTGTATGACATTATGAGTGTCTCAGATGTGGGTACGCAAAGTATCTGTAGTTTACATTTTTAACTGCACAAAATCTCTTAGCAATTAATGGCAAGCAATTAATCACAGTAGATCCTTAAAGTTGTTTTGCAGTACCTGTTTATTAAATTACAAGCCAATGCTCATCAGGAAGGAAATGTACAGGCTAAAGTCATGAAATTGAACTCTCAGATAGATTAGTATAGAAGATCTTGAAAACAAATCACTTAACTGGAATATTAGAATCAAGGGGACCTAGAGGGCATCATTGTATTCTGCAGCTAAATGATTCAATTATACCTTCTTCTAGGCCCTGAATAACCTGATCCTTAAGAGATAGCACAAAGTTGTATCCATTTTTTACACCCTACTTGATTTACTTATTTATGCATTATTTGTTTGTGAAATAGTCCTGAGACTATTTTAAGCTGTGAACCAGGCCAGAGGCACATGAAATTACATAATTAAGTAAGTTGCAACAATGTGATAAGTTAAGTACTCAGTACGGTACTCAGTATGGTACGATGGTTGACAATTAAAACAAATATGCCTTTCTAGAATCAGGGCTAGGAAATACAATTTTTATATATATGAGCTTCAATAAGAATGCAGATCTACTGCTAACTATTGTTTATGTCAATATTGTGGTTCACAAAACTTCAGCATAGCTGTTATTTCTCTAACACTGGCATTTTTTAGCCTCAGTCAAGTGTTTTTTTAATTTCTTCTTAAAGGCAAATAGCTTTTGTTCAAGCTATTCCAGCATTTTAGTAGTATCTTCATAAATGTCCTTCCCCCAGTGCCAACACAAAGGTGTACCTTCTCACACTATGGCTACCTTAATCAGTGGACGTCAGTGGATATAGTGCTGAATTGCTAGTTTCACTTCATGTGTAAGAGGAGGTAAATGTTCCAGGTATAATGACTTAAATGTGAATAATATTAAACAATGAAGTATCTGTCACTGAGAAAGATAAAGTAACATGCATTATTTAGCATTGTTTAGAGTACTTCGTTTATTTTCTCAGTATTTCTTAACCTGGTAAGTGCACTGGTCGATGATCAATTTTCAGACACAGATGAGACTGAAGACAAGGGCAATTTGTGTCATTATGATTTAAAACTGTACATCAGGACATATAAAAGGAAAATATAAATACAAGAGAGATATAAAATAAAAAAGTCAGTAGGTTATTGTAGTAAAGGCTACTTTACAGTGAGATACACATCTGTACAGTTTTACATGTGGAAGGAACAACTATCATGCTAACAATCTTTAGAGAAATTTGTCACAATCAGTAGTGAAACTAGGCATGCTAACAAAGGACGTTTCATGTTGCCCTGGCCAAACTTCTCTTTCTACTATATAAGTACCAGTTTGGGTTTCTCCTGAAAGTGAGCTACTAGCCTAGTGGGACTAACCCAGTCACCAAAAGGCAGATAGATAAATAAATAAATAAGTAATTGAGTTGGTTGTATTTTCAATATTGCATTTATAGCATATGCATAAAAGAAGTTCATACTTAACTTGAGCTTCATGAAAATACTGATAAATAGGACATAGCATTAGCATGAGAGAGATGTTCATGTTACTTGTTAGAGGTAGTACTAAGTACAAATCAGGAACTTAAGAGAAACAAATTAAAAGTGTAAGTGGAATGAAAAGAGAGGAAATAGTTTCAGAAAGGCAAATTTGCAATTACATTTTCTCTAAAAAATAACAGTGGTGTAATATTGACTATAGTGAAGTATAAGAATTGGTGATTTAGGAAGTAATTTGCCCGTGCCACAGAATATATATTACCTGTGGAATGAATGGATAGCTGTCCAAGTGCGTACTACATTCATACCTTTTAACTGTCCAGATTTTTGCAGAATGTCGAAATTTTTTTTCTCAAAAATTTTTTTTTTATTTTTCAAATACATTTGAATAAATTCCATAGTATTTATACATAACATCTTAAATAACTATGTACACTATTTACATTAGCCTGACACTATAACAGATCTTAATGTATACAGTTACTTTATAAGTATGTGTAGTCCATTATCAGAGTGTCTGATCAATTATTGTATGGTGTCAATCAACGATAAGACTTTTCCCCAAGGGTTGTTGATAAATGGCTTTGGATAAATTCTTAGTTCTTTAATTTTAATTTCCAATAATGCTGTGGTCTTCAGTAGGCTGTAGAAGTCTTCCAAAGTTGGTATTGTATTTGTATTCCATCTTCTTGTTATATATTTTCTTGAAATTACAAGTATAGTCCATACTAGATGCATGTTAGACCTATTCAAATGAGGACCTTCATTCACATTTAATAATACAAGAGTTTTACTTAAGTAAAACAATTTATTAAATAAACCTTGTAGAAAGTTATTAACACCATTCAAAAATGGCTTAACACAATCAAAGAAAATGTGGTTCCAATCTGCATTGTGTACTTGCTCACATCTCCAACATATTCCTTTTATGGAAAAACTAATTTTACTGGTTCTGTCTGGGGTTAAGAATGGTCTGTGCAAACATTTCCAATTAAAACCTTCCCAGTATTGTGTAAAGGGTGTATATTTTATCAATAATAAGATATTTGTTTTAATATCTTCAGTTAACTGTATTGAGTGTCCGTTCGTTATATATTTCCAATATGAGGTTTTGGGTGTTGTTTTATAGTTTATTAATATTTTGTAAAATTTTGAAATACTGTATCCCATGTCAAAGTCATTATATACGATTTCATATATGTATTTCTTAAATGTAGGTATTTCTTTAAATGAAGAATTGTTAATTAATCTACTTAAATCTTGCATATATGACAGACTACTCTGTAAAGTTAGTTAGTCCTGTTGTGGAATTTTGTATTCTGTTTTTATTGCTTGCATATCTAAAACTTTTAGTTCTTTGATACATTGGAGCCAAAAAACAAATCCTTTCTGTTCCCAGGAATTAATAATTTGTGACTATAAATGGTGTTAAATGATCAAACCAGATTTTTAAATCTGTATTTGCATTAATGATTTTCCTAAATGAGTCAATGTAATAATCATACAAGTTTTAGTGGATTTAGTTAATTTATATTGCATACTAATACATATGTGCCATGGTAAATTGTTTTTATCTGTTATTTGAAATTTTTTTTGTAAATCAAATTAATTTATTGATATTACAGTTAATAATTCTTTCCAATCTGCATAGTAATTTGGACTTATCCAAACTGAGATTGTTTTAGATATTGATGCTTTTATATATGTTTCTATATCAGGAAAGTTTAATCCTCCCTGTTTCTATGGTCTGATATGATGTATTAAAGCTATTCTGTTTTTTTTTTATGGGAAACCATAAAAATTTTATTAGGATTGAGTTTATTTCTTTGAGTATATTTCTTTCGGTTAACAGTTATATTGCCAAGGCTATATATAGGATCTTGGGCAGTAAAACCATTTTTATTAACTTCAAATGTTAATATTATTTTGTTCCATTTTTTTCCACGGAGATTTTAGTTGTATTGATGATATTATTGTAGTTTTTTGAGACTAATTCATTATTATCCTTGTATAACTCGATTGCTAGATATTTTAAGGTAGATTCTTGTTTACCTATGATGTGATCCCCCTTGGTCTGCAGTTTTTTTATTTAAAAATAGCAATTCTGATTTTGATTTATTAAAATGGAGTCCTGAAGTCATGTGAAATTTGTCAATTAATATATCTAATGTCTCTTTTGTATTAGATACTGTTAGCAATACGTCATCAGCAAATAGCATTACTTTAAAATTGTATTGTTCATAAACATCTATTCCTTTGATTTTTATATTGTTAAGAATTGAATCTGTCAATATATCAATAGCCAGAGCACATAGAATCGGTGACATGGGACATCCTTTGTTTAGTGCCTTTTGTTATATGTATAGATTCAGAGGTAAAAGGACCTAACTTGACATACACTACATTATTTGCATATGTAGTCTTTCATTGATGAACAAAGGATGTAAGAAATTCAAATAGCAATAGGACTTTGAATAAATAGTCCCAATTTAGGGAATCAAAGGCTTTCTCTATATCTAAGCCAATTGTGAGTGTTTATTTTCTTTATTAATATAATCTATAAGATAAATTATCCTTTTAATATTGTCATGTCTGTGTCTATGATATATAAATCCACTTTGATCATTATTTATTATTTTAGATAGTGGTATTTTCATTATGCTAGTAAATATTGTCATGAATATCTTATGGTCATTATTTAATAATGATATAGGCCTATATGAGGTACAGAGGTTTGGGGATTTGTTTTCCTTTAGGATTGGTGTGATTAAGGAATATCTCAAAGACAGTGGTATTAAAGCTTTTGACTGAATTTCTAATAGAGTTTTATGGAAGCGGAATAGTATCTTTGAAGGAAAAAAGTTTCCATATTTCCATAATTATGCCATCTATACCTGGAGCTTTATTATTTTTACCCTCTTTTATTGTAGCTGTAATTTCTTTGTAGGATATGGGTGCTTGCAGATCTAGTTTTAATTTTTCTGGAATTTTTTATATTAGAACATTTTTTCACTAGATTTAATTGATCAATATGTATATTTTCTTTTTGGAAATGTTCCATATAGTGATTTCTATAGGCATCAAGAATGTCACCTATATCTGAGACATTTTTCACTTTCTTTTCATGGAAGATACTTTTAATGTTATTAGTTTTTGATTGTATTTTGATTCTTGTGGATAAATTATGTAGATATTTGGGAGAAGTGGCCAAGGTATTCATTTTTAGTTTTTCTAAAGCTAAACTAGTTTTATGTGTTAGAATTTCATTGTATTTACTGTTTAATATTTCTACTTTCTTTTTCATCTCCAAATGATTTTGATTTTTTTCAGCTTTTACTGAGAAAAGTTTGGATTACAGATCTAATAATTCAGAATCCCATTCTCTGATTTTTTTTGTTTATACCAAGTTAGGGTTTTACCATATATGTAAGCTTTTAATGAGTCCATATCATTATTTTATTTATCTCTGTGGTGCAATTAATATCGAAGAAGAACTGTAATTCAGATAATAACCAGGGTTTGAACTCTTTAATTTTAGTTATATATGCTGGAATTCTGGAGTTAAAGATTAATGGATTGTACCTATTTTGAAGTTTTAGTATCAATGAATTGTGGTCTGAAAAGGGGCAGGGAGTGATTGAGAAATTAATGATTTTAGAGTGTAAGTCATGGGCAGCAAATATTTTATCTATTCTAGTGTGGGTACCAGATCTGTGATCTTGATGGGAAAACATCAAATATTTATCTTCTTTAAATTTGAAAGTATCTACAAGATGAAACGATTCTACCCACTTGTTTAAAACTTTTGATACAGCAGATGTATGCAGCGGTCTTTTAGTTGTAGTTTCAGAAATATCAAATATACAGTTAAACTCTTCTCCTAATATTAAGTTGCCTTTATAATTATTGGAAAGGAAATCCAATTGTTTTTTAACAGTTTCTGTTCCAGTGCCTGGGAACCAGTATAAATTTGCTAGGGTCCATATTCTGTTATTATATTTAACTATTACTAATGCCATAAGGCCTTCTTTATCTTCATACTTATAAATAATTTCTGGGTTAATCACATTTGTTTTCCATAAAATTGTTACCCATTTTGTCTTTGTCTTATAAGTGGATTTTGCAAATATCATATATCCCTTAGGATTCCATTTGTAATTGTCATTTGTTTTGAAATGAGTTTCTTGAAGGAAGAAAATTTGTGCTTTGTTCAGTTTTAAATATTTCAGTAGATTTGATATCTTGCTAGGATTGTTTAAGCCATTGGTATTTAAAGATAAAGTTAAATCCATCTTAGGTTATTAGACTATGTATTTTTTGTTTTATTGTGACTATTAAACATTTTACTCTGATAACTATAAAGTATATGTTTGAACTTTTAAAGGAAATTAGTTTTATACTTTGAGTGTTTACCAATAAAGTAATGATTTGGTCAGATATACTAAAATGTTTTTATGAAATAACAAATTTAAATTAATAAATGTTAACAAAACTAAAATCCGCACTAGCCATGGAATGAAAATCATTCCTAATCTGATGGATACACCTAAGTCCATCAGATTATCACTCATACCTTGACAATCCAGAACATCTGAGCTCCATAAATTGAATTATCACATGGAGAATATTTGTAATAGGAATAAGCAATATTTATGTTATTTTGAACAGATGTAGTACTATTGTAGATTAGACAGAATTGTAATACAATATAAATGTCTACTTATTATATAAGCAATTAATATTTACATGAAAGATAGATGACAAGAAATTCAATCATAGTAAAGTAGAATGTATCATATATAAAACCTCAGTAAAAGATTATACTACACAGTTTTTTAATATATTCACCCTTATTGATGAAATATTTCAAAACGTATTACTTAATATAAATAGATGGTAATAATATCTATACCTAATGTTTATAATACAATGTATTTTAATGGATATATCAGAAGTTATATTTCATTGTTTGCCAGCATTTAAGTAATCACTTTGTTTGTTGCTAACTTACTTAAAGCATTACATTTGTTTTATGTGAACATTGATGAAAGTTAGTGCATTTTAATTATCAGTGCATCCCTCTTCCCCCCATTTCCTACACATAAGGATTTTCATATCTGTCATTTCTTATTATAAAATGAGTGAAAATATAGGTTAAACACAACAAATTCACTTATTGTGATTAATGATTGCAAGTTCCCTTTCCATATTCATAAATTGACATTTTATGGCATATACTGAAAGTTTTTAGATTTAAATGGCAGCATTCTATTTTGTATAATCAGCGAAGGCTAAACTGAGTGATTATTGTCAATTTAATACTATTTGTTCAAAATGTGATTGTTGCATTCTGTGACATTCCTAGTTTAGGCTTCTATTGTGTCCCTTGAACAACTTTGTCAGTTTGATGTCATGTATAAAACATTAGTTACTTTGGTAACCACTTTAGTATTATATATGGTCAGAATGGGTTACAAAACCACAATTCAAGTTAAAGCAATTATATGATCTGTTATGCACATTTACTTATATGAGAAAATCATCACGCTTCCCCTTGATGTTCAATATAGTGTATGGGCCGGATTCACGATGGCTTGCACGGAGTCTAAGAGTAGAGTAAGACTCCATGCAGCCATCATGTCTGATGAGCGATCCAGGAACAGCCTGCAGGGGCATGCAAGAGAGCTCCTAAAATGGCTCTTGCACGGACAGGGCTGGGATACGCAAATTACCTCAATTGCAGGTGAAAGGCATGCAAATGAGGTAGATTTGCGATTCAGGAAACCCGAACCTGTCCGAGTAAGAGCAGTGTTATTTGCAGAAATGTACTCAGTTGACTACTGAGTACCGTTCTGCAAATAGCAAAACGGAGCCGTGACAGCTCCAAACAAAGGTTGCATCCAGTGCAGAAAGCATGCCAATGGCCAAACATACGGCCATTGGAAATGTTCCCTGATGCAATATGAAAAAAAATATTTTTTTTTTCTCCGATTTCCGATGTTTAAGCGTAGCACAGTGCCGCGCAAATGGGCTGTGCTCTAAAACCCAGAAAACTAAAAATTAAAACCCACAAATGTGGATCTTATTTAAATTGTTAATGTACAATGCAAGGGAATGGCAGGCTGAAGACAACATGGCCACCGAGTAGAGGTTGCTAAGTGGGGAAGTTCAGTCTAAGAAATGTAACCAAGCATTAGTAGGCAATTCTATATAAATGAGGGTTAGGATAGGTAATCGCAAGTTAACATAGCAAATGAGCACAGACAGTGGAGTGTAGGAGTAGGATAAGGGGAGTAACAGAGAAGAAGATAGGTGACATCACGAGGGGGTATGTATGAAAGAAGTGAAGCTCATTGGAGCAGAGTGGCATGTGTCAGCTGTCATTTACACATCATGGAAAGAGGTGTGTCAATAGGTAGGCTAGGGAAAGGCAAGAAATGGAAGGTGTATGCCGTGGATAACACGAAAGTTTCTTGCTGAGTGGGTATGCGTGCGTGTGGGCACCTATAAACCCGAGTAAGACAGAGTGCGTGCGTGTAAGCATGAGTGTGCGCCTTTAAGCCGAAGTAAGCATGTATAAGGCTGTTTAAAGAGTTGTAAGCGCGTTTGCGCTGGTGTGCACACATTTTAACCTGAATAAGCAAGTTTTAGTCCGTGTAAGCATGTGTGTGCTCGTGTTAGCTGCTGTGCGCTTGTTTGAGCTTGTGTGCGTGGCGCTCCCCCCTGAAGAAACAGAAAGGAAAAAGGAAGCACAACAAATAGTAGGAAGCTACCAGGGAGTACTAGCAGAGCTAGCAGGTGAAAACAATCAGAATCAGGCAATTACACAGGCAGTACACTAGCCCAGCCCAGCCTAGCACTTAAAACTCTGCAAACAACAGTCCATTATGTTTCTCACAACAGACACTGCAGTAAGCTAATAGAAGTGAAAACTGAAAAAGCTTTACTGAGACAAAGAAATGTTAGGGGCTGCCATTGCTGTTATAAGGCAACATATGCAACATGCTGAGGGTGGTGACAATGGAAATGCTGCTGGACAACCCACGGTGAGGAGACGGAGAAGAGTGTACAGGCCCAGGGTAACCTACCAGGGGTAACATGAGCTGGAGATAGTGGAGCACTATAGAGTGGACAGAGACCTCCTGCAGCAAATTGTTGAGCTGTGCAGGCCACGCCTTACACACAGAACCAACAGAGGGGAACCCATCCCAGTAGAAACCAAGGTATGCGTTGGCCTAAGAATATTAGCAACAGGTACCTTCCAGAGACCAATTGGTGATATGATGGGGATATCACAGGCATCAGCATCCAGGGTACTGCACCAGTTCCTGGATGCCATGTCAGCACATGTCGGTGATCATGTATATTTCCCCAATTCCCATGAGGTATTGACCAGCAATATATGTCTCTTCCAGCAAATAGCGGAATACCCTGAGGTAGTGGGTGCAATAGACTGCACTCACATACACATCAAAGCACCAGTCGGTGAGCGGGGTAGGGTCTACTTCAACTGCAAGGGCTTCCCCTCCATCAACTGCCAGGTCATGTGTGGTGCCCAGGGCATAATACTGAATGTGTGTGCAGGCTGCCCTGGAAGCTACCATGATTCCCATATCTGGCATCTGACGCAGCTGTACCAGACATTTGCCAATGGGGACATCCCACATGATCACCTAGTGGGGGATGCTGGCTATGCACTGGAGCCGTGGCTGATGACACCCATCAGAAACGCACACACACCTGAACAGGAATGCCATAATGAGGCACACGCACAAACACATAATGTAATAGAGCGTGTGTTTGGGCTGCTCAAGTCACGGTTCCAGTGCCTGGACACATCTGGTGGAGCCTTGCAGTACTCACCAACTACATGTACCCAAATTGTCATGGTATGTGCTATGCTACATAATATGATCCTGCGAAAACAGCTGCAGCAGGACCAGCATAGGCCTGGGCCAAACAGCCCCCCACCATTGCCAAGGCCATCACAGGCAGAGCGTGACTCGGAGGAGGAACAACCTGAGTCTGCCCCAGTAGGCAGAAGGAGGTGTGCCCAGTATGCTTTGGCCTTGGCAAAGAGGCAACGCATAGCACATACACTGGCTCAGTAGAAACTCTGGAAATGATACCTCTCTCTGACTCGCACATATAGTAAAAGGGATGCCTAAGTTGACACTACCTGCTTTCAAAAATGTACAGGAAGTGTAGTATGTGCATCCGACATAGGCAGCCCTGCCGCACCACCTAAGGCATGATTGCCATCTGTTAAGCAATATAAAGCAGTGCTAAACAGCATTTACCACCATGTAGTATATGCAAACAAAATCGCACACACCAACTAGCACAACTGTGGTCAATGTTGAGTAATATTGGGCAATGTCCAGCAATGTTGGTGAATATTGAGCAATTTCGGACAAGCCTGGTCTAAGTAGGGCATAGCTGAACAAAAGCCAACATGCTCATATTTGCTTAACTGGCCCTTAAGCAATCTGGTCTGCTCAGTATGAAAATATAAAGCAGTGATGGGCTTCGAACCCAGAATACTGTGCACTATAGTCAAAGTACTGAACCACTAAACCATGACAGTATTGCAGTGGTCAGTCTGTATGAAGGAATGTTGATAAGTCTATGCAAAGTATTTCATGGAAACCCTGCAGGCACAGCATAATCCCTGTTGAGTTATGACACAAAGGTGAGTCCTGCAGTAAGAACAGAACCTGACTTCCAACACACACAGTATAAATGTTAATATTGGTCATGTTCAGACACATCAACAAATGTAGTGGACCTCAGATAGCAACATACTGAAAGGTCACACTGGGCATGCTCACACACTTGAATAAATGAGACAAATGTCAGGCAACAAAACACGGAAAGCCTGAAATGGGCATGCTCACACACTTAGGCCATGTCTGAATACAGCAGTGGGCCATGCATATCTGGCAGTTGCATGTGTTAACCCAGGAACCGGTCACTATCCAGCAATCTGCCCTGTGCACACAGTTATATGACAACAGACACATTATAGTATAGTGGAACCTTGTCATAATCAAATATGTTCTGCAGATACCAAAGTTGAAGGTAATGCTATTCAATGCTAGAAGTCTAAACCTCAAAATGCACTCTCTCGAGGCACTCCTAAAAATGGAGAACATCGATATCTGTGCAGTGACTGAGATCTGGTTCAAGGCTCCAGAGAGCACCCCTGCAATACCAGGCTACAATTCTTACCACACTTTTCGGCCACAAAACCAAGACCGGAACACTAAAGGTGGAGGAGTGTCCATATTTACCAAGGATATTCACACCTCCAGGCTAGTTGCCCAACACAATGCATCTGAAATTCTCCTTGTGCAACTAACACTAGGTAAGACTGCAATCCAAATTGTAGCTTGCTACAGATCCCTCACCATACTCCAAGATTCTCACTACACCTTCCTAAACATACTGGAAAATATTAAGATACAACCAAACACCCTAATACTAGGTGATTTCAACTACCTGCCATTAATTGGGAAACTACTCGGGTACCAACTCCTTTTCCCAACGGTTCTTGGAATTCATAAATTCCAACACCCTGGATCAACTACGCTCCAATATCCTAGACCTGGTCATTACCAGCATGGGAGATAGATGCTCCACACCAGTGGTCACCCTCTAATTGGTCAGGTCTGACCATAAGCAAATCACCCTTGTCATCCACATCCCATCCCTACCCCCCCAGTAAGGAAACCTCCTTAAAAAATTTCTCCAAAGCCAACTTCATGCTACTGAAGTCAGAAGTGACAAACTTCACAACACCCACGCAGACAGGATCTGGAAGTTTGACTGCAGAATCCTACACTAAGGCACTTTTTGAGCACATCCACTCATGCATGAATCGTGCCATCCCAAATAGAACCAAGATGCTCTTCTCCAAAAGAAGGAAGCCAATCTGGTGGTCCTCTGCTATAAACAAACTATACAACAGAAGGAAGAAACTGTTGCAGAAAATAGGAAAATCCCAGGATGCAAAAAACTCCCTCACCAGTCTCAGTAAGAAGCTGAGATGCCTCATAAAATCCTCAAAAGCTAGTTATGAAAATAAAATTGCCAAAGATTCCAAAGACAACCACAAGGCATTCTATAGTTATGTCAAGAATCTAAATGGCAATGCTCAGATCTGCTCTGAACTACAACAGAATGGCATTAAATATACTGATCCCAAGGATATTGCCAATATCTTGGCAGATAGATTTAGTGCCAACTTCACTCCCCTCTCACCCCCTAAAGGGCCCATCTCAATACCAAAAGATTGCCAAATTCCGATAATCACAGCCACACAGGTAGAAACAGCACTCTCCAAAGCTAAGAATACAGCATCCATGGGACCAGAGGACATCCCAGGCTGTGTACTACATGAACTACAAAATGAACTGGCACTCCACCTAAGTGTCATGTTTAATCATAGCCTCACCTCAGGCTTCGTGCCCACTGAGTGGTGCACAGCTACAGTTATCCCGCCCCACAAGGGAGGATCCACCTTGGATCCCAGGAACTACCATCCCATCAGTCTAACGAGCCTGATCTGCAAGGGCATTGAACGCATTATAATGGAACTTATAAACAAAGACATTGGCAACCTCCAGACACTGGACCCCACCCAGTTTGGGTTTGTGAAGGGCCAATCTTGTCTCCTGAATCTGATTGACTTCTTTGAATCGGTCTCCAGAGCTGTGGACAAGGGTAAGAAGGTCCACACAGCCTATCTGGACCTCGTCAAGGCCTTCAACACCATCCCCCACTCTGGAATCATAGATAAACTTACTAAGCTGGGCATAAAACCCTATGTCTCTTGATGGGTTGCCAACTGGCTTACTGACAGAACCCAGACTGTAAAAGTAGCCGACTCCAAATCCAGCTCCTGACAAGTGACAAGTGGAGTACCTCAGGGTTCCGTCCTGGGACCACTCTTGTTTGGCATCTACTTCTCTGAAGTACAGGCCAACATTAAGGGACTCTGGCTAACAAAGTTTGCAGATGACTGCAAACTGGGAGCCATTATTGAATCTGCAAATGATGTGGATATTCTACAAAAGGGCCTTACAGAAACAGATGCCTGGTGCCAGAGCCATGGGCTCAAGCTTAATGCCAAGAAATGTATAGTCATCCCCTTTGGAAAAAAACATGTACCCATGAACTACCACATAGGTAGCAGGACACTAAACATCGAAAGTGTGATGAGAGACTTAGGGAGACAAGTGGACAGTGGTCTCACTTTCGATAACCACATCACCACAACAGTCAGGAAATCCTTCTACGTGGCACAACTCATCACTAAGGGCTTTTCATCCAGAAAAAAGGAGGTCATTGTTCCAATGTACTCCTCCCTCATTAGACCCATTATAGAGTATAATGCCCCATTTGGTATGTACCTCACAAGACATCTGCAACAGCTGGAAAGGCCACAGAAATACCTCACTAAAAGAATCACAGGCCTAAAGCAGATGCCATATGCTGACCGTCTAAAAAAACTCCAGCTATACTCTGTGGCATATCGTCTACTCAGAGGCGATCTCTGCTTAACATACAAGGCCATGTCAAACCCTAAGCTGTTGGACATGCTCCACTTAAAGAAATCCCAATCCCTCAGAGCCACACACTCCAGGGATCTAAACCTTATCATCACATTGAACAAAACATGCTGGAGGGATAGGTTCCTGACCCAGAGACTCCTCATACTCTGGAATAGACTGCCCATACATGTCAAGCAGAGCACCTCATTGGTCCTCTTCAGATGGAACCTTGATGATTGGATGGGAGATAGGAAATTCACCCTGGGGATCATGTCAGTCACCCTGCTAGACAGGGGCCCAGAGAAGTAAATATTGTGGGAAAAATTTTCCAGGGAATTGTTATGGCTAGGCTTGCATAGGCCTTAGGGCTGATAGCCTAGTACCAACCTATGAACCTATGAACCTATGAAACTGGTAAAGCAAAGATGATAAAGACCTGCAAACAGTATCAGCAATAAATATTGTGCATCCTGAACATTAGCATAGGTTCAGAGGTCGATACTAGGCTATCTGCCCTAGGGCATGTACAAGCCTAGCCAGAGTGTGTTTGGCATTCGCAACCCTGCCAGACTACTGCACTATGTGTGTGAATAGTAGGTCACACAAGATAGCTCGTGTACATTTAGGCTAGTGTGATTCTGTCTAGCAGGGACACAGAAGATATCCCAGGGGTAAACATACGATCACCCATACAGTCATCAAGATGTCTCCTGTAGGTGGTCAGTGGGTGGCTCTGCCTATGTGAAAATGGGATTACAATCTGGAGTGAGTGGAGCCTTTGGGATAAGAATCTGTCCCTCCAGCATGTCCTGTTAACATCTGTGCTGAGGTATACGTCCCTGGAGTGTGTAGCTCCAAGGGAGTCGGATATCCTGAGGTGGAGCATGTCCAGTAATTCTGGGTTGGGTATATCTGTAAACAACAGGCACACATCATATCCGAGTAGGTGGTAAGTGACTCAGTAGAGCTGGAGTTACTGCATCCGAACTGTGCAGGGCATCCATGTGAGTCCCTAGATCTGCTTGGTGAGGAACCTCTGTGACCATTACAGTTGCTGCAGGTGTCGGGTAAGGTACACCCCAAATGTGGCATTGTAACCAAGCATGGTTGTGATGAGTATAGGGGCACAATGACCTCACTCAATCTAGATGTGAAACCATATGGGATAAGGTGGCCCATATAGAAGGTGTGTCCAACCACTTTGGCAACGTGAATGTCAAAGGTGACGAACAAGTCATGTCCCCAAACCCCTAACAACTCCTACCATATGTAATGGAGTACTACCTATGTGGTAATGTGTGGGCATGTTGTTACTCCCAAAGGGGATGACTATGCAACTAATGGCATTTAGCTGTAGGCCATGGCTCAGGCACCAGTCATCCATTTCTGTGAGACCCTGTTTGCGTATGCATGTGGCAGCTGGAGAGTTGATCATGGCACTCAGTTTGCAGTCAAGTGCAAACATGTTCAGCCATATTCCCACTGTGGTAGCCTGTACGTCAGACAAATATATACTGAACAAGAGAGGTCCCAGGACCGAGCCGTGTGGGATGCCACATGTAACTGGTGTATAGTCAGGCATGGCACCTGCAATTCTGACCATGTGGGTGCTATCCCTGATCCAGGTAGCAATTCATCGTGTGAGATATGTGTCCATATCAATGCTGGCGAGCCTATGCATAATGGCCCAGTGGGTTATTGTGTTGAATGGTTTTACAAGGTTCAGGTAGGCTGTATGGACAACAGTCCCTACGTTGATGGACCTGTTAACTGTTTAAAGAATACAAACAGGTTCAAGAGGCAGGATCTATCCACAACAATGCTGAAATGTGTAGGACACAGTGTCTGTAGGTTCCCGATGTCTATGTGTATGAGTCCCATGACAATATGCTCCATAGCTTTGCAGAACAGGCTAGTTAGGCTTATAGGGCAATATTGTCTGTGGTCAATTGTGGCACCAACTCTGTGGAGTGGGACCACTGTCGCTGTACACCATTCCTTGGGTACATATCCTGTTGTAACTCCGATATTGAACAGTGATGTAATTTGAGGGTTACGTCTGTCATGAAGCTCGTGTAAGATGCAGGCCGGGACACCGTCTGGTCCCATTGATACTGTGATGTACGCTTTGGGGAGGGCAGCACTCACCTGTTACTGTGTGATGTCAGGGAGGTTATACTCTGTTGGGATGGATAGTTGCTCCTTAGGGGGGATGGGGGGGACATCTGCACTGAACCTGTTTGCCAGGATGTTGGCAATGCCAATGGGTTCAGGGTAAGTTTAGTCAGTATGCAGTAACTCACAGCATATCAGTGAGTGTCCACCCAGGTTCCTGACATAACTGAAGAAGGCCATGTGATAGTCCTACGTGTCTGGTGCAATTGTCCGGTAGAAGCTGCCCTTGGAAAAGTTCATGAGTGATCGTAGCTGTCTGCTAGTACAGATCACAGATGCCTTCCCAGTCTGGGATTGTGCTCTATCATGTAGTTGCTTCCTCCTGATGTTGTACAGCTTATTAATGGCTGGGGTCTACCAGACAGGTCCCCTGCCATTGGATGAGTGAGTCCTGTTGTTATTTGGGATAGCACAATCCATGCAGTCCACTAGGTGTCCATAGAATGTGTATGTAAAGGATTCAGCAGTATGAGCCATATTTGCCACTGTCTCAGGGTCTCTGAAGGATACCACCTTGCTTTGGTGAAGTGAGACGTTAGCTCATGAGAAGTTCACCAAGATTACCCAGGATGGGTGTGTGGAGGGTATATGTATGTCTAGTGAGATACATGCATGTTCTGACCTTACCAATGAGGCATATATCGCTGGTGTGGAACATAGAGTCCCCATGTTGGTGATGATCAGGTCCAATATGTATTCCCCCTTGTGGCTATGCTGACTGGTTGTGCCATAGCATATGAGTCTACAAATTGTAGCGACTGTTGGGTGAGGGTGTTGGGGTTTGAGTAGTATCCTCAGTCAATATTTGTGTATATGAAGTCACCCAATATAATGGTGTTTGTGGAGACCTTCATATTCTCCATAGTTCCCATGAAAGCAGAGTGTTGTTCCTGAGTTTGGGAGGGTGGTCTGTAGCAGACAACAAACTGAAAGGCAGTTTTGCACAATGGTAGTTGTATATGTATGGTCTGTGATGCTTTGTGCAGAGCTACTAACCCGGAGGTGTGTGTATCTGTGATGTATATGGATACTCCCCCTAGTTGTGTTGTCTGTTCCAAGTCTTTTTGTCAGAAAGCATGGTATGAAACATAACCTGGTAGTGCTGGTGTGCATAAGTTAGCCTGAACCAGGCGTCTGTTAGTGCACAGATATCGCTATACTCCATACTGAGGAGAGTCCTGAGTGGCAGCAATATGAGGGTAACACATTTGGTGTTGAGCAGCATTACCCTTAGTTTCATTTAACCTGTAATGTCTATGGAGGTGGGTTTGTCTTTTGAGCCCTGCTTAAAAAGGCACTATGGTGGTAGCAAGAGCCTTAGCCAGCATTCGAAAGTCCAAGGGTGACAGGTGCAAGCTGTCCATAGTGAAGCTACGTGGCATGTTGAGCATGTCACCACAGGCTGACAGACACTGTATCCCCTATGAATGAAACAAATTTGTTAGGCAACTGTTAAATGTGATATGTTTGTCTGTATACTGTGACATCATAATTAGTGGGTGTAAGGTGCTAGACAAGGTCAGGGTCATACTGGCCTGGGCTACATGATCAGAGTGTTCCTCCATGTATCATGTCATGTGGTCCAGGGAGTAACGTCTGAGGTTTTACGCACCAGCATGGACAATGATGGTGCCAGTCCTGTACTTGCTTTGGAGTGACCTGACTGCATGTGTTATGTGGCAGATCCTGGCACCTGACAGACAGCCCAAAGTGACTATTCCCTTGTTTGGGCTGGTGAGTGGTTCGTCAGTGTGTCTGACGATAAGTGTCACCTATTACAAGTGTATTAGGTGTGTTGTTTAGCCCAAAGGGCAGTGACTGTGTGGCACACTGACATTGTGAACTATGTGATATGTGGGTATTGTAGTGGGGTAGCAGTTGTGTGTGTGTCTGCTTTGGAGGTCTCTGCTGCTTAGGCAGAGTTAATTTACAGCATCCGAGTATGTCTATGTGTGATAATGTGGTTTGGGTGCTGTCGCTAGAGGATATGTGAGACTGATATGTGGTGTGTGTGGTTACCTTCACCACCTGATAGACTGTGCCAGTCATGGTTCTAGAGAGTTCAGCACCCTGTATGTCTATATAGGTGCATCTCACACATATATCTGAGTTTGTCAGGAGGAGGAGAGGGTTGTCTGTGTGCATGAGGCAGATGTGACATTGTGTCAATATCACAATATTCACCAGCTGGACTGGAGAGTACACACGAAACCGACCCCTGGACATGCCAGGATATTATGATGACATACTCTGTAGCCTGATCACAAAGGATCAGTAGAGTGTTAAGTGTGTAAAAGAGTATAACAGGGATTAGTGCTCATGTCCGTTGGTGTTTTGTAAAGAGTAGCTGAGAAGGAGTCCAGACTGAATCATGACACCTCCTTCAGCTATGTCATAAGTAGCAATGTACACCCATATATGTCCTGAGTCAGGGCTAACTGTACCTGACTGACAATGCCAACATCCTGACAGACAGGCCCATATGTACATACCAACCTCCCACTGACAATAGTCCATATCATCATACCAGGAGATATCACATGTAGAATGGATGAGCAGCTACCCCCAATGCCAAAAGCATGGCAGCAAGTGAAATACATTGATTCCCAATATGTGTCATGCACAAACTACAGAACAAACAGATCCTGCACCTGAACAGTCAGCTGAGCCTCACCCCCTACACAGGATGTGGAACCATTGGGAAGTCAAGTCCAGTACGCCTATGAAGTCTGATCTGCAAGGTCATGGAGTCCATCATGGTTGCAGTCATAAACAGAGCTATTGGAAGCTGACATACACACAACCCTACCAACTGTGGTATGTTCATGTGCGGATCATGGTTCCCAAACATGCTAGACTGTTTGCAAGGCAGCCACCCAGGACATACATCACTGAACACATCTACACATGTCTCACATAGACTTTGAATAGCCCTTTATCAACATCCCAGACACATGTAGTATCCACAAAACCAACAAGATGTGCATAAATATGTGTTGACATATCACAGAATGTCAATGTGTCCACAGATAGATCACACAAGGTAAGGATTATGAGGTCTTGTTCAAGCTGTTGACACCTGCTGACCCACATGGACCATTCCTGGAATGGCATAAAACAAAGTGTACACACATCACCATGTCCAGTCTGATGATGTCACCATACTATAAATACAGCAGGAGAAGGGAAAACCAGCCAGTAAAGCAAATAGTGTGCCATGTTAATGCTTCTTTCTCTAGTATCATAACATGGTTAGGTAGGGGTTTGAATCCTGCAACAGTGAGTGTGTGTGTGTGTGAGGGGGGGTTGTGCATGTGTGCAGTTTCCTTTGAGAGGTGTTCCCTTTTTGGAGACTGGGAAAACTCACTAAAAGAGGTACATTCCTCTTTGGAAAGTCTGATGATGTCACCATCCTAGAAATATAACAGGAGAAGGGCAACCCGCCAGTAAAGTAAATAGTGCACCGTGTTAATGCGTTTCTCTATAGTATCATAACATAGTTAGGTAGGGGTTTGAATCTTGCAAACACTGACAGTGTGTGTGGGGGGTATGTGTGCAGTTTCCTTTGAGAGGTGTTCCCTTTTTGGAGACTGGGAAAACTCACTAAAAGAGGTACAGTCCTCTTTGGAAAGTCTGATGATGTCACCATCCTACAAATACAGATGGAGAAGGGAAACCACCCAGTAAAGCAAAGAGCATGCCGTGTTAATGCATCTCTCTCTGGGATCATAACATAATTAAGTAGGGGTTTGAATCCTGCAAACACTGACTGTGTGTGTCACTGTTGGTCAATGCAGTGTGGGTTTTGCTTTTACTATGGTATGACATATTATGATTACAACAGTAAGCGCATTGCACACATCAGGTATCTGCATGGCAAATATATAAGTGTACATGTCCCCTCAATCAGTACATAGGTGTGAAGCCTGTATACTACATGAATACATTTCTTTCCAATGACAGGTTGTGCCGCTGCTTCTCAGATCGTAGGTCACATATGTATGTATGTGACAAGGCCGTTCACTGTCATGATCTGTGGCCAAGGTCATCTGTGCCACACACATCCATGACAGTTACTTAAGAGTAATGTGAGTGAGAGTATATGCCTGGGGTATATGTCACACATGTTCATACACAACAACGACTGTCAATAATAGACAGTCTTTATAGGTGTACAACTGCCTTGTGGATATGCATTCAGGCCTCTAATGTCTTATGTGATACACCTTGGGACTCCACAATACCTATGGATATGTGGATACCAAGGGACACATGACATAACATGACGCTGTATGCACACATTGATACCCAACATACATGTTGAGGGCTACCACCTGTGTGGTACTGATGGGGTAGTGTGTATAGTACATGAGTATGACTATGCCATAGTCAGCTTACTGCTATACAGCATGTATCAGACAACAGGTATCTGTCTGTATGATACCCTTGTGTAGGATATGCGTCCCATCCAGGGAATGCATTGTAGGCCAATGCATGTATTTCCAGATTTGGATGGACACATACCTAGTGTGTTTGCATGTACCTAAGGGGGCTATATGCCAAACAGGTGTGGTCACAGGAATGGGTGGCAGTCATTACCACTGGTTAGTGTTATAGTGTAGCACTGGAAGGATCCAACTGTTACTGAGTTCCCTACGACTGTGTGTCATTTGTCAGGACATCATCCAATGATTGCTTATAGTCATGCGGTTGAGGTTGTGTATACTACCAGACCACAAATCATTGACAGATATTAATGGTATCACCCACAGCATAGTGTCAACCCATGTCATACACACATGTCTACCCATGTTAGTACATAACTGTAGTAGAATGCATACTGGCCATTGAAAGATATTATGAGATGTTAACAATGTGTACAACAGGGTATGCCACACATCCCATGTGTCCACTATGCACATACATGCAGACAGTGCGCACCCACCATGTTCACAGATGTACACTTGCTAATCTGTACTGCACACATCACATACGTACTGTCCACTCACTAACACATGCTGGCAACATATTACACTTCAGCCAAGTGGCACATGGGTGGACAATACATACTCAGACCTAACAGGGGTGTAAACAATGCTACATTGACAATCAGAGCTTTGATGCATAATGTCTGTTCAGATATACCTACAAGGATGTCATTACATTTTCTTGTTGACAACTTGCTAATATTGCTACACTGCTATAGTGTCACCCTGTGCATCAGCACCATGTTAGCCTGTTCCTCCGTCAATGTTACAGATGACAGGAGGCGACACAGGTGTCATCATATGCACAGGGCGTTTTGTTGTTTGCCAGAGCCTGACATTGACCCATCCAATCGACATGTCTGTGTGTGTGTGTGTGTGTGTGTGTGTGTGTGTGTGTGTGTGTGTGTGTGTGTGTGTGTGTGTGTGTGTGTGTGGGACAACAGTACAGCATGGGCCAATGTTGATGTAATGTGTGTGTGTATGTGTGAGCCCTAGTTGTTTGGTTAATGTGTGTGTGTCTGCATGCACACAGCTCCACCATGTGGCTGCCATATATGGTAGTTCGTGGGACAGCCACAGACTGTACCTGCTAGGCTGTACAGATCACTGTCTCCAGCCACAGACACAGTACCTTTGCCTGGCAGGGGTGCTACGGACAGTATCGGGTACCAACCATGACTGGGTACTGTCATCAGAGGCAGAGGTATGATGACTGGACCCATGTCCCTGCTGTGACTGGCCAGAGCCACGTGCACATGGTCTACTGGGATGGTCAATGGACAGGCCAGCCCCAGCATTGCTGGGGCTGGTACTGCTACTATGGGAGTGGCTGTGAACTGTGAAGTCGCAACCATCCCGCACGGTCCTGGCTCATGGAAGACATATTGTGGAGGGCATCTAATGTCTCCCCCAATGTCTATCAATAACCTCGGTGCAAGTCCAGATGGCACCAGCAAGGTCACGGATGCTGTCATTCATAGCAGTGTAATGTGCCCTCTGCGCCCTAAGTCCCTGCCTGGTGTACCCTTCCATACATGCCTGAGCCTGCATTACAGCCCAGAACATACTGGACGTCAAAAGACCTGTGAGGGTATGCCTGCCAAGGGCAATATGACCAGCGATGCTCCCCCGAGAACCCCTGGACCTCTGCCTATGTGGTACCATTCCAGGAATACGGCTATGGCTGCTGTGAGGGGATGCAAGTGCCATGGGTACCACACTCTCCTGGTCAATGCCAACTGTATGCTGTCCCTCGCCTATGGCCATTGGTGGTGAGGGATGTATTGACAGTATGAGTGTGCGCATAGATAGGGTTAAACGCTGTGTACTGTCGAGTGGCGGAGCAACGACAGACCCTGTCAAACCTTCCTGTGCCAAACTACATGTCTCATCATCACCACTATTCGTGGCAGTGCCTTCAGGTTCCCTGCTGCTTTCAGCCACCCCTAACTCAGCACCTGTGAGAGGAAGACAGGAAACACATTTACGGTCTGCACATGAACACATGCACAAATGAACACATGCACACATGCTCACAAGAACACATGAACACATGCACACATGCACACATGCACACATGAACACATGAACGCTAATACACTCCTCACTACAGCACACACACACACACACCAGCAATCCAACACATACTCTATAGTGGGTGAAGGTGGGTGTCAGTATCACAAAGTAAACAGTCACCTCACATGTGTCAGCATGCAGAATATGTGTTGCACAAGACCATGCAGTGCAAGTGTAGATGCCCCTATTTAATGGCAGTATACATGGCTTTGATGCAACTGTGTAGTTGTTCAGTGATTGGCTACACCCTGGAACACAATGTGTACATGGACACAACATTGCTGTGCAGGTATTATCAGCTCTGCAATGCCCTGTGCACCATCACTCACGAGTATACATGCCATGGCTGCATGTGTTATCTGTGTGACACATAGATATCCATGTCTGAGTACAGTGTCTGTGTCCATAGCAGATAATAGTGGGCATGGGTGTAGCACATGCATGCTATGTACACACACGGGATGTGTGGTACATGTTGACGTGAAGGAATCCCAATGCTCGACATGGCCAGTGTACAGTGGTTATGATGAGTGTGGGACATATTGCAGATATGTTGGTGCCAGACATGGCATGGCATGCTACACGACTGCAACATTAAACACCACACATACCCAATGTGTGTCAAGTGACCTATACACCCACTAGCATTCCAGGACATATATGTGACACTTTGGATGGCGACTGCTGTGTATATTGTGTATACTGGCATAAGTAAGCACACACACAACATGCTATGCATATTGTGTATAGGTGCATATGTTTGCACACACACAACATTGAGGTGCAAAGCAATGACTGCTATGAGCAGTACTGTGGTCACTGTAACTGGATGGGGTGTAGTACCCTGTGCCATCATCAACATGCATCTTGTGGTTAGTCACAGCTACTAATGTGTGCAAGACCACCGCCTAGCATGCTGTACCTGAACTGCAGTGCTGTGGCTACGTTCACAAATACACAGCCACCTTGTACATGGGTGTGTGAGGTGCCCAGTAGGGAGCATTGCCTAACATGACTGTGTTATGTGTTGCAGAGTGTTGCACAGCCCCATGATAGGCCTCTACCCCTGAGGTACATCATGTGTGTGTATGCATGACATGTGGGATACTGAAGTGTGACCTTACAGCGGGTGTGTGGTAATGTCAAATGTAACATGTTTTCGTGTACTGCGTATGATAAACGTGTTCTGTTGTGTACAGCTGTAGCAACTATGCATATCCAATGTGCAGTGCAGTGTTGCCACAATTGTGTCTGCTGCACTGTGCATTGCATGTGATTGAGGCAGCTACTGACTTTACTGAGATGATTGATGTCTCACAGCAAACATGCACAGCATGCATTATGCATAGGTGTGTTACGTGTACATGGCCTACACCTCACCTATGACATGCACATTTCATTACCAATATTAAAATGTTAGCACACTCACCAGCATGTATCATCTGCCCTGCTGTCACACCAGAGGGACCTACAAGAATATGACACAGTTTGTCAGTGGCCACAACTGTGGCATTGCTACTGTGAGTGTGCTAAACTACAATGGAACAACAGTCAACAGTCACAGGTGTACGGATACTACTCCAAATATCAGTATTGCACACGATAGGCAGCACAACTGCTAAACACACAGTACACATCTGACATATGCATATTCTAACAATACAGGTAACGGTAGTCTACAGCTAGGGCATATTACCTGCATGCTCCATGTCATCCTGCTGGGTGGCTCCGGCCTCCATGATGACACATGTGTGATGCTGTTGCTGCTGTAGGCCAGGAGCCACCACACTTAGGAGCAGCTCCTCCACTCTGGTGAGGGGGGATGTA